>NC_028641.1:54629243-54633148 GCF_001406875.1 Solanum pennellii
GAACTTATTACTATAGTTTAGTTGATATTTTCTTGATTTTACTTTGTTTTATTGTTTTTGATTAGAACTATCCTCTTTGTATGCTAAATACACGGAGAGGAAGAGAACCCTTGTTTCCCTACGATCACGAGTTAGAGCGTACACTGCGCAATATGAATCGAAACTTGGGAATAAATATCGATGATCCGAACCAGAACATCCCAGCTCGGGTTGATGTTCATGGTCAGATGTTACCCGATGCTCCGGGTGAACACCAACAGAGGGGACAAAATCGCGCTCCACGGCCCCAAGCATACTACAGAGGGTATGATAACATAGCAGACTCGGATGGGCCACTTGTCTTGCCCCCTCTACCCACAGGCCACACCTTTGTGGTAACTAGTAGCGTGTTGCAAATGCTCACTGCCAGAGGTTTGTTTTCAGGGCTACCTTCTGAGGATCCACATGCCCATATAGCTAAGGTAAGGGCAGTGTGTAAAAGTTGTATGGGGAGGCCTGATTTGGATCTAGATGTAATAGGGCTCAGAGTGTTTCCTCTATCACTTACGGGAGAGGCTGCTATATGGTTCACTGAGCTCCCATACAACTCAATCTTCACTTGGAACCAGTGAGTAGTTCTTGGGATAGATTCACCTCATTCTTGAAAAGTGTTCCAAATCACCGTATAGATGATGAGTCACTGAAGGAATACTTCTATCGGGGACAGGATGATAACAACAAAGCGGTGTTGGACACTATAGCAGGTGGATCTTATGAGGAGCGTCCTTATGCTGAGATCGCTGAAAAATTAGAGAAAATCTCCCGGAATAACAAAGCTTGGAGTACTAGGAAGTCTGATACAGGGAGAAACACCTTCGCAGTGCAGTCCACTCACAACCCAGCCACAGATGAGAATCGCGAAGAAATGGCTCAGATGAGAACCGAGCTTGTTAAAACATGACACTGGGGGTGCAGAAAAGATAAATGCAGTCAACTACTTGGCTAAACCACCACCTCCTAATGATGAGTGTTATTATGAGGAGGATTCCTATGCAGTAAATGAACAGATGAGGGGTTTCCGACCAAGTGCCCAAGGCTTTAATCAGGAGAATTGGTGCCAAGGTCAAGGGAACCAAGGTCGGAACTATGGTAACTACAATCGTGAGGGTCATTATGTCCGAGATGGAAACTACAATCGCGACAACAACTTCAACAGGGGTAACTATGGTAATAGAAACGACAGGAATGGACCCTATGTTCCTCCTAAAAATCGTGAAGTTACTCCTAGGGATGGTGGAGGTAGTATGTCGCGAGTTGAGGATATGTTGCATAAAATGATGAGGAGGTTCGATGCTAGTGATGAGCACAATAAAGAGTTGAGGAATGATTTAGCGGGTATTGGGCAAAAAGTTGATACACATGCAATATCGATTAAGCAACTTGACTTACAATTGGCCCAATTATCTGCAACTGTGAACACACGGCAACCGGGCACTCTTCCTAGCAACACTGTCCAAAATCCGAAAAATGATGGACATTGTATGGCAATTACTACTCGCGGTGGCAAGCAAACCATTGACCCACCTATGCCATCAAATGAGAAAAAGGTGACAAAAGAATCTGATAAAGTGGTAGATGTTAATGCTGAATTAGAGGATAACACTGCAAAAGATGCTGAAGTGCCTAAAAAGGTAACTCCTATGCCTAGGCCACCACCCCCATTTCCTCAAAGATTATTGAAAAAGATCGAGGATGGCAAATATCGGTGTTTTATAACAACGTTGAAGCAACTTTCTATCAATGTCCCTTTGGTAGAAGCTTTAGAACAAATGCCCGGTTACGCCAAGTTTATGAAAGATCTGGTCACAATGAAAAGATCGGTCACTTTTGAGGATGATGATAGAATGCAGCATTGTAGTGCTATTGCTACAAGATCTATGGTCCAAAAGAAAGAAGATTCGGGTGCGTTCAATATTCCTTGTACAATCGGGCTATTACATTTTGCGAAAGCATTATGTGATCTGGGGGCAAGCATAAATCTCATGCCCCTCTCGATTTACAAGAAGTTGGGTTTGGGTGACCCAAAGCCCACTGCGATGCGGCTACTGATGGCTGATCGAACGGTAAAACGGCCTATAGGGATACTCCACGATGTGCTAGTAAAAGATGAGTCATTCATATTTCCTGCAAATTTTGTTATTCTTGATTGCGAAGTCGATTTTGAAGTGCCCATTATTCTTGGGAGGCCATTCCTTGCTACGGGAAGAGCCTTAGTAGACATGGAAAAAGGGCAGATGAAATTTCGATTGTACAATGAGGAAGTGACCTTTAATATTTGTAGGTCCATGAGGCAGAGTGGTGAGCTCCAATCGGCATCTGCTATATCCTACAACATGGGTGAGACATCTGAGACACAAATAGAAGAATGTCTAGGTGTAGAAGCATTAGCGGCAGTGATAATGAACTTTGATAGCGATTGCATTGAAGAGTATGAGTCCTTAGTCGCGGCTCTTGATCGTGGTGATGTTCGGTTTTAACCGAAGAAATTTGAGCTTGATATGAAGAATCGCGAGTCCCCACCCGCGAAACCATCTATAGAGGAGGCTCCAAACTTAGAACTAAAAGCTCTCCCACCTCATCTCAGGTATGAATTCTTAGGAAATGGTGACACTTTGCCGGTAATCATTGCATCAGACCTGGATGAACAACAAGTTCAGAGTTTGGTGAAGGTACTAAAAAAGTTCAAAAGAGCTATTGGGTGGACTATTGCAGACATTATTGGGATCCCTCCTGGTATTTGCTCTCACAAAATCCAACTCATGCCTGATCATAAGCCGAGTATTGAGCACCAGAGACGCTTAAATCCTCCTTTGGAAGAGGTCGTGAAGAAGGAAATCATTAAGTGGTTGGATGCCGGAGTAATATACCCAATCGCCGATAGTAGTTGGGTATGCCCGGTTCAGTGTGTACCTAAAAAAGGGGAATGACTGTGGTCCCCAACGAAAAAAATGAACTTGTTCCAATGAGACCAGTTACTGGATGGAGGGTGTGTATGGATTACCGTAAACTAAACTCATGGACTGAAAAAGACCATTTTCCTATGCCCTTCATGGATCAGATGTTGGATAGACTTGCCGGAAAAGGGTGGTACTGTTTTCTTGATGGATATTCGGGGTATAATCAGATTTCTATTGCACCAGAAGATCAAGAGAAAACCACTTTCACTTGTCCATATGGGACCTTTGCGTTCAGAAGAATGTCGTTTGGGTTGTGCAATGCACCCGCAACATTTCAGAGATGTATGATGTCGATATTTTCTGATATGGTGGAGGATACTATAGAAGTCTTTATGGATGATTTATCTGTGGTTGGTGATTCATTTGAGCGGTGTTTGACCAATTTATCTGAGGTCCTTAAGAGATGTGAAGACTGCAGTTTAGTACTAAACTGGGAAAAGTGTCATTTCATGGTGAAAGAGGGTATTGTGTTGGGTCATCGCATTTCAGAAAAGGGCATAGAGGTTGATCGAGCTAAAGTCGAGGTAATAGAGAGACTTCCCCCACCGATCTCATTGAAAGATTTTAGAAGGTTTCTTGGGCATGCAGGTTTTTACCGGAGATTCATCAAAGACTTTTCAAAGATTGCACACCCATTGTGGAAACTGCTGGAGAAAGATTGTAAATTTTGTTTTGATGAATCTTGTCTTAAAGTGAGCTAGAAGAAAAATTGGTGTCTGTGCCTATCATTATTTCTCCGGATATGAACAGTCCATTTGAGGTGATGTGCGATGCTAGTGGAGTGGCTCTTGGTGTAGTATTGGGACAGAGAAAAAACAAAATCCTTCACCCCATTTACTATGCTAGTAAAGCCCTAAATGAAGCTCAGAAGAACTACACAGTGACTGAGCAAGAACTCCTTGCAGTAGT
>NC_028641.1:54635600-54638256 GCF_001406875.1 Solanum pennellii
TGCTGAATCGGCGAATGAAGTGATCGAGGCATACCATCTTGATGAAGTCTGAGTAATCAAGTGACCCCAGTCGTGCTGCGACATTAAATCAGACGCTTGTTGGGAGGCAACCCAATACTTGTCGGTTTTTTTTTGTTAGTAATGGTAGCATTTTTCTACTAATGGGTTTTTAAATTTGCAGGCACATCACCAGGAAATTCTGCAGAAAATTACTCTGCAGCAGTCACTGATGGACACATCGACGGACCGTTGCGCTTGCGACGGACCGTCGTATGCCTCCGTCGTACCAGGTACGTCTTTCTGTTATTTTCAAACTAGGGCACACACGACGGAACAAATGACGGGTCGTCACAAGTGCGACGGACCGTCGTCGGGAATCGTCGCGTGATTAATGAGTCGTACCCGACCCGACCCGGCTGGAGTTTTTTTTCAAAATTAGACCGTTTAAACCCCCCAACCCCTCATTTCACCCCATTCCTTCATTTTTCCTCCCATTTCCCTCTCTTTTCAACTTCCACATTCTCCCCCTCGATCATTGTTCCCCCAAAATTCTCCAAAGCCCTAAAAGTGTTAATCTACTAGTCGGAGTTGCTACTGTGGGTGTTTGCTTAGCCACCGAGTACTTGTCCAGTTGTTTTCTCCATTTCTAAGGTATGTGTCTCGAATTTCTACTCATTTATCTTGCATTTTTGTTTATTAGTTAGTATTAGCTTAGTTCTTCGCAGTATTTTGTTTCCTTTATATGATTATGTCTAAACCTAGGTTCAAAATGTTCGAATTTGCCATGTTGACAACCCTAGACATAGGTGCTTTTGCATTGCTAGTTTCCTAGGTAGTTGGGATAGACAAATGTAGGTCCAAACCACTACAAGACCATGTGGGTTCATCGGGGATGCATGGGGTACCCCCAGTTCTGTCACTGTTATTCAGAACGAGACCCCGATGACGGACCGTCGTACCCACGACGGACCGTCGTAGGGTCCGTTCCAACAGCCCTAGCACCCTGTCCCAACGGACACATGTGACGGACCGTCGTCTTCCTGCACAACCGTTCCGGTTGTCAGAGACCCTGTTTCTAAAGGTCTCGCATTTTTTCCCAAGTGTTTCCCAACGGACACATGTGACGGACCGTCGTCTTCATGACGGTCCATCCTGCACAACCGTTCCGGTAGTCACAGACCCTGTTTCTAAGGGTCTCTCATTTTTTCCCAAGTGTTTCCCAACGGACACATGTGACGGACCGTCGTCTTCACGACGGTTCGTCCTGCACAACCGTTCCGGTTGTCAGAGACCCTGTTTCTAAGGGTCTCTCAATTTTTCCCAAGTGTTTCCCAATGGACACATGTGACGGACCGTCGTACCTGTGACGGTCCGTCCTGCACATACCGTCATGCTAGTCAGAGACTCTCCTTCAGGGTTCTCTATATATACATAGTCTAAGTAAAACAAGACGGACCTCATGACGGTCCGTCATAGTCACGACGAGCCGTCACCTGGCCCGTTGTGTGTCACTGTTTCTTTAGCAATGACATACTATTTTCAATGTTTTATTTCGTATGGTTTTGCTTGTCTTGTTTGCCACTACTCGTACTAATATTGGTCCTTTACAGGTACTATCTACTATGGCACCCAAGCAAGACCGAATCTACGCGCGCGGGCGATCAAAGTCTGTCGCCCCGTCTGCCCGCATGGTCATCGGCTCTGATGATGAGCGTGACCCTGAGTATGTGCCCCCAGGAACTTCCACACCTTCCCGTGCTGCACGTGCTCCCAAAGCTACACCCAAAAAGGTGGCGTTCGGCGTAGTCACTGCCTCCCAGTCTGATGAGGAGCGCACACTGACCGGCACACCCTCTGGGTCAGCCACAAATGAAGAAGGAGCGTCTGGCTCCTTAGGAGTATCATGGTCCGAGGAAGCCTCCGGCTCTGCTGAGGTTCCCGCACCCGCCACCGCTGCAGCGTCAGCCTCGTCTGATGAGGCTGACAGTTCAGAATCTACATCAGGCTCACCAGTTCCGGTACCCACCCCAGCCACTGACCAGCCCAACCGGTGGTGTGTCGACGGGCAATTTCAAGTCTACTCCGACGCCAAGTTCCTGACTGATAAAGGAGTGATGACTCGAACACTCACCTTGGAGCGGCGGGTCCTTACAGGGAGTCTCCCGACGATGCCTGAGATCCACAATCTCATCATCAGGAATCGCTTGGAGTGGACAGCACGTCCGTTGGGACGATACAGTGAAGAATTGTTCCGAGAGTTCTACGCATCTTACGTAGTGACTCTCCTATCACAGATAGATAGACGGGCTGCCCCCGCTAAACAGGCCCCACTGGAGCAGGTACGAGTACGGGGCGTACAGGTTGACATTTCCCTGCCAGCCATCCGCCGGTTTCTATACGGCGAGAGTGTTGATGCTACTCGGACCCCCCTCACTGCCGAGTTTGACTACCGCTGGCAGATCAAGAAGGCCAACCTCACGTTCACAACAAAGTTCTTGTGGCTGCTTGTCCGTCACTACCTTTCCCCCACAGCTGCTGATAACATCGTTACCTGGGATCGAGCAGTGTTGATGGCGGCGATGATAGCCGGATTCGAGGTGGACTTCGCATGGCTTCTCCAGGCAGTCATGCACGAGAGGGCATTCAAGGTCACTAC
>NC_028641.1:54642550-54643690 GCF_001406875.1 Solanum pennellii
TGCATGGTGAGTCTGTGTCATGTTCTGATCCCACATAATTAAAGCCTAATAGTGATAGCATGCATAGATTTGTTGAGATTAATCGAGATTGATAGCCAAATGATTGCAAAGGATAAAAAATGGATACTATTGTACAAAGATTTCGTATTGAGTCATAGTGCGTCGCTTGAGGACAAGCAACGAATTTAAGTTGAGGGTGTTGATATACCGTGGTTTGACGGTATTATTAATAATTTTTCCTTAAGTTTAGTGTGTCCAAAAGCCTTTTTGTGCTAATTTATATATAAGTTTCTCTTTGTTTTGCAGGAATTCTGTCCAAAGATGAATGCGGAGATTTTGAGCGAAAAAATGCAGAAGAGACCACCTACGGAGCTTATTAATTTCCGTCGTGCTTGTGACGGTCCGTAGGTGGCAGTGTAGTGCAGCTGCTGAAGGAAGATGGGGAAGTCTGACCAAGTGTGGGGTTACGAAGCTTGTGACGGTCCGTCGTGTCTATGACGGTCCGTCCTGCAGGTTCGTCATGAAGTTCAGAGAAGTGATCCCAGTACCCAGATTCCAAGAGTTGAAGTGTTTTGGAATGAAGACCCTCGACGGACCGTTGTGTCTATGACGGGCCGTCATACTTGCCGTCGAGGGTAATGAAGAGAGCAGCAGAAGAAATTGCACAAGTATGGGACGACGGAGTCCATGACGGTCCGTCGTGACCATGACGGTCCGTCGCGTGGTCCGTCGACCCAGCCGCGTTTTGGCAGATTTCCAGCAAATAGAGTCCTTGTTTAATTAGGTTTTTATTTTTTATAATTAGTTCGAAAAAACCTCGTTTTTGAGGTTAGACTCTGTTAGGTTAGACATCATATTATTAGACTCTTTGTATTAGCGTTAGACTTTTGATTATCATTGATTTTTGGTGATTTGTGGTGATTAATCAAGCAAACTTTCGAATTTTACTCTTTCTCATTGAAGTAAGTACATGAATTCTTATATAATATATTTGAATATTGTGATTATGACTATGGGTAACTAAACTCCATAACTAAGGGTGTGGGTACCATAGTCAAATAATGAGGTGAACCTAACTAAAATAACAATTCTAGGGAAGTGTCTTGCATGTATTAATAATTCTTTCGCTTAGAAGTCTTT
>NC_028641.1:54644798-54651611 GCF_001406875.1 Solanum pennellii
CGATGCTTAATATGAGGTAAAGATAAGGGTTAGGAAAGCAACACACGTAGTCGGACCAAGGTGCGGAGTGAGATTTTCTAGATGCCGGACCAAGGATTTAGAAATACATAACTTATCACTTTGCATGCAAGATACTAGGAAAGAATTGTTATAGTTAGAATTCTCAAGTTATGAACCTGTAGGGAACACGTAAACCCTAGTTACTTTGATTAATTGATTAAACTCCAACATTCAAAGCTGTTAAGTGTCTCTTTCAATTTCGTTAGTTAATTTCACTCATTTAGAACTAGAAACCCCCCTTTTATTGTTTTTACTTTCCAAGGAAGTCATTGACCAAACAATAGTAATAACGGGTTGAAGTTAAGTCTAGACTATTTTCCTCGTGGGAACGATCCCAACTCACTAGTTGGGTTATTTACTTGACACGACCGCTTTACGTATTATTTGAGAAGTAAGTTTGAGTGTATTACTCGGTCGGAAACCCCCCGTCTGCACATTTACTGCATAGGAATCCTCCGCATAATAGCATTCATCATTATATGGTGGTGGTTTAGACAAGTAGTTAACTGCATTTATCTTTTCTGCACCCCCAGTGATATGTTTTAATACCAACCCAAGCTCAGTTCTCATCTGTGCCATTTCTTCACGAATCTCATCTGTGGCTGGGTTGTGAGTGGACTGCACTGCGAAGGTATTTCTCCCGGTATCTGTCTTCCTAGTACTCCAAGCTTTATTGTTCCGGGAGATTTTCTCTAATTTTTCAGCAATCTCAGCATAAGGACACTCCCCATAAGATCCACCTGCTATAGTGTCCAACACCGCTTTATTATTATCATCCTGTCCCTGATAGAAGTATTCCTTCAGTGACTCATCATCTATACGGTTATTTGGGGCTCTTCTCAAGAACGAGGTGAATCTATCCCAAGAAATACTAACTGACTCTCCAGGTAGTGCCACAAAGTTGTTCACTCTGTCTTTGTGGTTTAGTTTCTTGGATACCGGGTAGTAGCGTGCTAAGAAAACATCCCTTAGTTGGTTCCAAGTGAAAATTGAGTTATACGGGAGCTCAGTGAACCATATAGCAGCCTCTCCCGTCAGTGAGAGAGGAAACACTCTTAGCCCTATTACATCCAAGTCCAAGTCAGGCCTCCCTACACAACTTTTACACACTGCCCTAACCTTAGTTATATGGGCATGTGGATCCTCAGAAGGTAGCCTTGAAAACAAACCTCTGGCAGTGAGCATTTGCATCAGGGTACTAGTTACCACAAAGGTGTGGCCTGGTGGTAGAGAGGGCAAGACAAGTGGTCCATCGGAGTCTGCTATATTGTCATAGCCTCTGTAGTATTCTTGGGGCCGTGGAGCGTGATTTTTTCCCCTCTGTTGGTGTTCACCCGGAGCATCGGGTAACAAATTACCATGAACATCAGCCGGAGCTGGGATGTTCTGGTTTGGATCATCATCATTAATTCCCAAGTTTCGATTCATGTTGCGTAGTGTATGCTCTAATGCGTGATAGTAGGGAAACAATGGTTCTGCAAGAATCAAAAACAATAAAACAAAGTAAAATCAAGAAAATATCAACTAAACTATAGTAATAAGTTAAAGTTAATCTAAAAGCTACTTTCCCCGACAACGGTGCCAAAATTTGATACGCTCAAACTTACTTCTCAAATAAGAAGTAAAGTGGTCGTGTCAAGTAAATAACCCAACTAGTGAGGTTGGGATCGTTCCCACGAGGAAAATAGTTTAGACTTAACTTCAATCCATTATTCCTATTGTTCAGTCAATTACTTCCTTGGATAGCAAAAATGATACAAGGGGGGTTTTCTATTTCTAAATAAATGAAAATAACTAGCGAAATTGAAGGAGGCAACTGACAGCTTCAAATGTTGGAGTTTAATCAATTAATAAAAGTAACTAGGGTTTACGTGTTGCCCACAGGTTCATAACTTGATAATTCTAACTATAACAATTCTTTCCTAGTTTCTTCAATGCAAAGTGATAAGTTATGTATTTCTAAATCCTTGGTCCGGCATCTAGAAAATTTCACTCCTCACCTTGGTCCGGCTACATTTGTTGCTATACTAACCCTTATCTTTACCTCATATTAAGCATCGTATTCGATATTTGACTAAGTTG
Organism: Solanum pennellii; assembly: GCF_001406875.1. NCBI lineage: Eukaryota > Viridiplantae > Streptophyta > Magnoliopsida > Solanales > Solanaceae > Solanum > Solanum pennellii. The sequence goes on from NC_028641.1 coordinate 54,646,941, forward strand.
TTACCTCGTACCAATCAATAATAGCCTATTAGATAGTATACACTTAATCTATGTTGATAATTCTTTTCCTATTATCTACCTCCTTGGTCCGTTAGCATTAAGGCGAGTTCTAACGTTGGCCATCCGTTAAAAAGACTTCTAAGCGAAAGAATTATCAATACATGCAAAACACTATTCTAAAATTGTTATTTTAGTTAGGTTTTACCTCATTATTCGCCTATGGTTCCCACAACCCTACTTATGGAATTTAGTTACCCATATTCATAAATCAAAATATTCAAATATATGATGTAAGAATTCATGCACTTACTTCAATAAGAAAGAGTAAGATCTGAAAGTTCACTTGATTAATCAGCAAAAGTCACCAACAATCAATTACAAAAGTCTCAAAATATTCAAGAATCTCAAAATAATCAAGAATCTCACAAAGAGTCTAAAAAATAATCAAGAGTCCAACCCCCAAAACGAGGTTTTTCAAACTATTTATAAAAAATAAAAACCTAATTAAATAAGGAATCTATTTGCTGGAAATTTGTCAAAACGCGGCTGGATCGACGGACCTCGTGACGGATCGTCGTGGTCACGACGGACCGTCATGGACTCCGTCGTCCCATACTTGTGCAAATTCTTCTGCTTCTCTCTTTATTACCCTCGACGGAAGGTATGACTGATCATCACAGGCACAACGGACCGTCGAGGGTCTCCGTTCCAAAACACTTGAACTCTTGAAATTTGGGTACTGGGACTACTTCTCTGATCTTCATGACGAACCAGCAGGACGGACCGTAATGGCTACGACGGTCCGTCACGCTTTCCGTAACCCCACACTTGGTCAGACTTCCCCATCTTCCTTCAGCAGCTGCACTACGATGCCACCTACGGACCGTCACGAGCATGACGGACCGTCACAAGCTCCGTAGGTGGTACTTTTCTGTATTTCTTGCTCAAAAACCTCCGCATTCATCTTTTAGACAGATTTCCTGCAAATAAAGAGAAACTTACATGAAAATTAGCACAAAAAGGCTTTTGGACACACTAAGTTTAAGGAAAAATTATTAACAATACCATGAAACCACGGTATATCAGAAATTAGAAACAATGACAACATCAATTAGGTGTTAAACGAAATAAATTAAAATTTTAAAAAAAGATGTCATCAGACAAGGGCATAATTTGACAACAATTAAAAAATGTAAACAAAGCAATATGAAAAACACATAGTCATTACTAATGAACTATTTAATCAGCTAAAACTAGGGGTGGGCATTCGGTATTTCGGTTCGGATTAAGTTTTTTTTTTGGTTTTTTCGGTTTTTGATTTTTGTAAATTGTGTACCGAATACTGGATCGAAATATTTCGGTTCGGTTTGGTTTTTATTATTTCGGTTCGATTTTGTTATTTCGGTTTTTTAATGGGCCTACTTAGTTGGGCTTTTAAAAATTTACAAATTTTTTTGTTTAATTTTCAGCTTAATGGGCTAAAAATAGTTATATCAAAAAGTCTTTTACTTTTTAATTTTTTATTTTAAATTATAATGTTTTTTATTTAATATTAATAATTAATATAATATAAATATATATATATAATATAATATATTTCGGTAAATCGAAATACCGAATTACACAAAATTACATACCGAAAACCGAACCAAAATACCGAAAAATATAAAAACATATACCGAATACCGAACCGAAAACCGAAAAACCGAAACCGAAATACCAAAAAAATTTGGTTCGATATGATGTTTCGGTTTTCCTGTGTTTATGCCCAGCCCTAGCTAAAACAAAAATATCAACAACTTAATATGTAGCAACTTAACAAAAACATCCAACTTAATAATTAAAAATAAATAAATAAATAAAACAATATAAAACTCAAACAATAATGAGCGGATAAACGTAACACTAATAGTAATAAATAATAATTATAAGTGAAAGCTAAAAGTGATGTATACACTAAGATGAGCAGCAAAAGTAAAACACTGACATGACAAGATAATAAATAAGGGATAAATTTTGAACAACAAGAGGACTAAAGCTATATCAATACTAATGTAAACATTTAACATTATTCATCAATTATAAAATATTAGTGAAACAATGATATTTAAACATAATTACTATTAATGACAACTATGATAAGAAACAGACAAATACAACTATGGATAAAAGGCCTTGAACTGTAAGCAAAACGCAATAAAAAAATGACAAAAATAGAAACAAAGGGAAAAAAAATTTGTGATACCGACTAAGTTTCAGATTGTTGATGGTAGCTTCGTGGTTGCTCGGCGGAGCTCGAAGTTTTAAAACTGCTGACATCTTCTTCGTTCATCATAGTTGCTTCGAGAGCTCGGAGTTTTGTTGAGGCTCAAACACCTGCAAAACAAAGAAATAGTGAAAGGGGAGAACAAAAATAGAACTGGTTGATCTTGTTTTATGTTATTGTTGGACGATCTGTGTGGGGTTTCTAGTTCTTGGTTTGGGGCTGAGATTTGGTGGCTTTTTATGGTTATTTTGGTAGTTGTTTGTTGATGGATTTAGGTGGTGGGTCTTGGCATCGTTGCCAATTGTCGGAGCTTTGGTGGTGTGGATGAGATTGTTATTCCGTCGTACCAGGTACGTCTTTCTGTTATTTTCAAACAAGGGCACACACGACAGAACCAATGACGGGTCGTCACAACTGCGACGGACCGTCGTCGGGAATCGTCGCGTGATTAATGAGTCGTACCCGACCCGGCTGGAGTTTTTTTTCAAAATAAGACCGTTTAAACCCCCCAACCCCTCATTTCACCCCATTCCTTCATTTTTCCTCCCATTTCCCTCTCTTTTCAACTTCCACATTCTCCCCCTCGATCATTGTTCCACCAAAATTCTCCAAAGCCCTAAAAGTGTTAATCTACTAGTCGGAGTTGCTACTGTGGGTGTTTGCTTAGCCACCGAGTACTTGTCCAGTTGTTTTCTCCATTTCTAAGGTATGTGTCTTGAATTTCTACTCATTTGTCTTGCATTTTTGTTTATTAGTTAGTATTAGCTTAGTTCTTCGTCGTATGTTGTTTCCTTTATATGATTATGTCTAAACCTAGGTTCAAAATGTTCGAATTTGCCATGTTGACAACCCTAGACATAGGTGCTTTTGCATTGCTAGTTTCCTAGGTAGTTGGGATAGACAAATGTAGGTCCAAAACACTACAAGACCATGTGGGTTCATCGGGGATGCATGGGGTACCCCCAGTTCTGTCACTGTTATTCAGAACGAGACCCCGATGACGGACCTTCGTACCCACGACGGACCGTCATAGGGTCCGTTCCAAAAGCCCTAGCACCCTGTCCCAACGGACACATGTGACGGACCGTCGTCTTCACGACGGTCCATCCTGCACAACCGTTCCGGTTGTCAGAGACCATGTTTCTAAGGGTCTCTCATTTCTTCCCAAGTGTTTCCCAACGGACACATGTGACGGACCGTCGTCTTCACGATGGTCCGTCCTGCACAACCGTTCCGGTTGTCAGAGACCCTGTTTCTAAGGGTCTATCACTTTTTCTAAAGTGTCCTTCAACGGACACATGTGACGGACCGTCATACCCACGATGGTCCGTCCTGCACGACAGTCATGACGGTCAGAGACCCCTCTCCTATGGGTCTCCATATTTTTTCCAAGTGTCCTACGACGGACCGTCGTACCTGTGACGGTCCGTCCTTCACATACCGTCATGCTAGTCAGAGACTCTCCTTCAGGGTTCTCTATATATGCATAGTCTAAGTATCACACGACGGACCTCATGACGGTCCGTCATAGTCACGACGAGCCGTCACCTGGCCCGTCGTGTGTCACTGTTTCTTTAGCAATGACATACTACTTTCAATGTTTTATTTCGTATGGTTTTGCTTGTCTTGTTTGCCACTACTCGTACTAATATTGATCCTTTACAGGTACTATCTACTACGGAACCCAAGCAAGACCGAATCTACGCACGCGGGCGATCAAAGTCTGTCGCCCCGTCTTCCCGCATGGTCATCGGCTCTGATGATGAGCGTGACCCTGAGTATGTGCCCAGGCACTTCCACACCTTCCCGTGCTGCACGTGCTCTCAGAGCTACACCCAAAAAGATGGCGTCCGGCGTAGTCACTGCCTCCCAGTCTGATGAGGAGCGCACACTGACCGGCACACCCTCTGGTTCAGCAACAAATGAAGAAGGAGCGTCTGGCTCCTTAGGAGTATCATGGTCCGAGGAAGCCTCCGGCTCTACTGAGGTTCCCGCACCCGCCACCGCTGCAGCGTCAGCCTCGTCTGATGAGGCTGCCAATTTAGAATCTACATCAGGCTCACCAGTTTCGGTGCCCACCCCAGCCACTGACCAGCCCAAACGGTGGTGTGTCGACGGGCAATTTCAAGTCTACTCCGACGCCAAGTTCCTGACTGATAAAGGAGTGATGACTTGAACACTCACCTTGGAGCGGCGGGTCCTTACAGGGAGTCTCCCCACGATGCCTGAGATCCATAATCTCTTCATCAGGCATCGCTTGGAGTGGACAGCACATCCGTTGGGACGATATAGTGAAGAATTGGTCCGAGAGTTCTACGCATCTTACGTAGCGACTCTCCGATCACAGATAGATAGACGGGCTGCCCCCGCTAAACAGGCCCCACTGGAGCAGGTCCGAGTACGGG
>NC_028641.1:54652568-54653118 GCF_001406875.1 Solanum pennellii
GGCGTCCACTGACACTACCCCGGTCGAGTCTATCCCGGGTAGTAGCACAGCCCCGAGCTCCTCTCGCACAGCCCCTCTACCGACACTGGTCCCGCTTACAAGGGTCCAAAAACTAGAGGCACAAATGGCCACTCTTATGCATCATATCCAGCCGCGGATGCAGAAGTCGATTACTGAGTCCAAAGAGCGCCTAGAGGAAAATGGCGCAGTTTACAGAGCGGAAGATCGCTGAGGTTAACCAGCGCTTGGACGCCTTTGAGTTGAGGGTGCTAGCCCGACCAGCCCCTCCGGTGGATGTGTCGACCCTTCAGGCTGCAGTCGAAATTCTTCGTGCAGATATCGACACGATCTTAGAGGCTAGGGTGCCGGAGTTTGAGGCCCCTTCTGTCGAGCCTGCTGAGGACACAGTGTTGGCGGATCTTTTTGCTACTTCTGAAATTCCACCACCTCCCCCTCGAGAGAGTTCCAAAAGGCGTAGGGGTCGAGAAGAAGAAGAGGCGCGAGCACGGAAGAAGGAGCGCCGAGAGATAGAGGCTGCGAGGAGAGCCTC
>NC_028641.1:54654866-54656031 GCF_001406875.1 Solanum pennellii
ATGAGATGTCAAGTGAGTGTGAGGAAAATTTGAATAGTCCACTATTTGTACTGAGCTAGAACTTGCCTGGCTAGTCCTGCTAAAAGTAAGTTGTAATAGACAATTAGGGAAGGATCATAGGCCATTATTCAATATAGCCCATTTTTAGCCTACGTTAAAGAAAACCAAATGAAATTTATCCTTCTTTGATCCAAATAATTTGAGTTTAAATTAGACCTTTCTTTCTCACCCCAACTGATCTTTTCTGGGAACAATGTGTTGGCCCTGGTCCCTCCTTGGACATGTGCACCTCAGCTTATGCCAAAAGCATAAGTTGAGGGTGGATAATGCAGTAAACAACCTTCGTTATGGCCCTGACCCAACTTTGGGTATTGTGTACCTTGACTCAGGGCAAAGCCATGAGTTGAGGGTGGCTATTATGAGGAATGCTTCTGAAAGTGGGGTTGAAAGAACAAAGAGAGAGAAAGAAAATAAGTAAAGTGACTCAAGAATTAGTTGAAAGAAAAGTAAAGAAAAAGAAAAATATACAAGAAATACAAGCAAGAAAAGAAGAGAGTCACTTACACAAATGAAGAAAGAAGAGAAAGTAGCAAGGTGAAAGAATATGAGAAACTGGGCGAGATAAAATGATAGAAAGTGGGAAGGTTTAGCCGATATGTCAAGGAGGGCAAAAAGTCACTAAAGTATAGGCGTTAATGCATGGTGAGTCTGTGTCATGTTCTGATCCCACATAATTCAAGCCTAATAGTGATAGCATGCATAGATTTGTTGAGATTAATCAGGATTGATAGCCAAATGATTGCAAAGGATAAAACATAGATACTATTGTACAAAGATTTCGTATTGAGTCATAGTGCGTCTCTTGAGGACAAGCAACGAATTTAAGTTGAGGGTGTTGATATACCGTGGTTTCACGGTATTATTAATATTTTTTCCTTAAGTTTAGTGTGTCCAAAAGCCTTTTTGTGCTAATTTTTATATAAGTGTCTCTTTGTTTTGCAGGAAATTTGTCCAAAGATGAATGCGGAGATTTTGAGCGAAAAAATGCAGAAGAGACCACCTACGGAGCTTATGACGGTCCGTCGTGCTTGTGACGGTCCATAGGTGGCAGCGTAGTGCAGCTGCTGAAGGAAGATGGGGAAGTCTGACCAAGTGTGGGGTTACG
>NC_028641.1:54656907-54674513 GCF_001406875.1 Solanum pennellii
GAGGTAGATAATAGGAAAAGAATTATTAACATAGATTTAGTGTATACTATCTAATAGGCTAGTATTGATTGGTACGAGGTAATAACTTAGTCAAATATCGAATACGATGCTTAATATGAGGTAAAGATAAGGGTTAGGAAAGCAACACACGTAGCCGGACCAAGTTGCGGAGTGAGATTTTCTAGATGCCGGACCAAGGATTTAGAAATACATAACTTATCACTTTGCATGCAAGATACTAGGAAAGAATTGTTATAGTTAGAATTCTCAAGTTATGAACATGTGGGGAACACGTAAACCCTAGTTACTTTGATTAATTGATTAAACTCCAACATTCAAAGCTGTTAAGTGTCTCTTTCAATTTCGTTAGTTATTTTCACTCATTTAGAACTAGAAACCCCCCTTTTATTGTTTTTACTTTCCAAGGAAGTCATTGACCAAACAATAGTAATAACGGGTTGAAGTTAAGTCTAGACTATTTTCCTCATGGGAACGATCCCAACCTCACTAGTTGGGTTATTTTACTTGACACGACCGCTTTACTTCTTACTTGACACGATCGCTTTACTCAATGCTTTCACCCGAATCTGTACTTGAAAAGAAACAATTAGTAGACACAATGTCGCCTTATCTAGCGACTTAGTCAAGAAACCTTGAGAAAAGATTCTTTAAAAGAGAATATGTACAAAAGCCTGAAAACTTTAACATATGTGAGCAATCAACATTTTAGTTTTGACCCATTTATGTTTATTGTGACTTAAGGTTTATTGAGGATTTGTACAAGTACCTACTGGCTTGCCATGAAAAAGATGAAGATTTGCACGTTGACGTTGAGCTTTAAGCGCTAAATGATCTTTGAAGTTGCTATCAAGCTTCTTGCAGTATTTATTATAATTTTGAGATCTTCCTCAAAAATTTTGTCGCAGTTAGAACTTTTGGCGAATCTCAAAATGATCTTCAATCTTGACTTGTTGGAGATAACACCATTATTGTGAATTTTTGAGATATTTTCAAAATTCTGTCCTAGTTTTTATTGGAAGGAGAAATAATAATCACACTGGATATGTGATAGAGCCTTCGTGGCGCCTACATATCCTGTTGAGCCAGGAATCAGGTCAAATATAGTTCCAATTTTCTCGGATGTATACTGCAAAGAATCTGCGACAAAATCATCAGTATAAAATGCACAATATGAACATGATAAAATAGGAAAATAATATTCCATGTAATATTTAAAACCTAGAGATAAAAAAATTCCACGTTTTCGGGACGGACAACCCTATGAAGTAAAATGAGACTCACATATACAAGATAACCTAATGACACCTTTTATAATAAACAACTCAAAAAGCAATTTCCCATTTTTTTAAAAAAATGGAAAAACTCTAAAAAAAAGTTTAAAAAAATTAAAGAGTATGTGCTTCCTTACTCTTTTTTTTTTTGAAAAAAAATAAAGAATGTGACCAGATAGTCAAATCTTAACTACAATTGGTATCAACAATTAGGATTGCAAGTAAATCTTTCATTCTCTCTTTTTTTTAAGATTGAATTTAAGGTAATTTCTACAGCTTCAGGTGGTGCCTCAAATATACTTAAGGATCAACAAGATATGTTCAACTTGCTTCAAACAAAGGTTTGAATTGTATCAATCCTCATGTTTTAAGTGCCCTCGTGACAATGAATGGTCCTATTTCACGCATATTTGAAACATTTTTCAAAGTGCACTCACATTCACACTCTGAAGAATGTTCAATGCACACAACTGTGATACCATACGCTTGACCCTTATGTAAATCTCCACTAATGTGAGAACATTTGGAATGAGATCAGTAGGGCTTGTCAATGGCTTGTAATGTAGGCTTAGGGATGGATAGAATATTTATTTGGGATAAAAGTGATTGAATTACTCTTTGAGCGTCATACAGAATTTGTGCTCTTAATGATTGGTACGCCTTTGGCATTAGATCCTCTTCATTGCTCTCCCCCCCCCCTTCAACTTCTTTTGAATTCTCATTTTTTGACGCTTTTCCCTTCTTCGTTTTTTTCTTTGTTTCGACTTCTTTTGAGTTCTCATTTTTGGGAGATTCTCCCTTCTTCTCTGTTTTTTTCCTTTTTGTTTTGACATCTTTTGAGTCCTTATTTCTTGGAGATTTTCTTTTATTTCACCTCTTTATTGTAATTTTTTTTCCTTTTTTGTTGGAGTTTGTTTCTCCTCACCTTTCATTGATCATGTAAGGGTATATTTTGCGTTTCTTTATTTCTTTCACAATTTCTTTCTTCCTTTCTTTTTTTTTTCTCTAGAAGTCTTTGCTTCCTTGATTTTGGGAGACTCAATATCTTTGCTTTTGAAATTTCAAGCATGGATCTCCTGTTATAATTTGCAATTCTTGGTGCACTCAATAAGGTTGGGCCAAGAGAGGATGGTGCTTGTAAGCACTCAAAAGGGTAGTGGTTAAGATATGATTGTCCAAAGAAAGGTTTCAAGCTCAAAGTTGGAAAACTAGGAATTAATGTAATTTGGTAGGCTTTGAAAGGCACAATCGGATACAATCCTTTCTCAAACCAAATATTACTCAGGATTTTGCCTCGAAAAACATTCGGGTCAATTTCTAGATCAACAGTGCAATACAGTTAAACTTTGATCAAAATCTCACCACACAATGCACATGAAGCATAGGGTTGATTTTATTCTTATCTCGATTGCATGCAAGAGAATTTTCAAGCATCACAAAAGTACAGATAAGAGGTACCACAAGAATCTATAGTTTACCACAAAATCAGTCTTTTCCATCATATCAAATATATTTACATGCTCTTAACTTCATATATCCCAACCGAGCTGAAGACATGACTCTTACATTATGTATAAGTTATTTTATTTTTGAAAGAATGATTATCGAACCCAAGAAGGGCTGCCTATGTATCTCATTAAGATAAGAATTAGGTGTGCATAGTTCATGCAGATATGACTTTGAAAATATTAACAAACTATTTTATTTTTACTTTTTTTGGAAAAATTAATATCGAACCCAATAAGGGTTGCCTACGTATCCCACCAAAATGAGAATCAGGTTCGCATAGTTCTTTCTGATAAGGCGTATAATAATTTAAAGTTTTACACAAACTCAAAGAAATTTCCATGTCTTGCGCCACTAAAATTTGTAGTAATGAAGTGTTTTTCGACCCCCTTTTTTTCTGCACCAATATGTTTTGTATCCACTTAGCTATCAATCATTGTATTGCCTGTTAATGTGGTTTATCATCTTATACTTTTTTACAGTAACCACGTGTCTTCTCTGAATGTCTCTTGAACTGTGTCTTCTCTCAATTTTCACGAGATCCAGAGATTATTATGATAATTTCGGACTATATGGTCTTCCTGAAAAAATATGAGAAATGTGTGAAAGGAAGGCCATAATAATTAAAAATTAAAATAAAGAAATATAACTTCATAGTCAAGGACTCCCCTGATTTGTATTTTGACTTGATATTGATGTCTTGTGAAATACAAAGGTTGAGATTTCGTGAGTCTTCTTTTCCATTGCGATTTTGGATGAACAATGATTTTCAAATTCTGACGTAAATCAACCTCTACCTTAAAAGGAAGAAAAACTGAAAAGGTAAAAGTGTTAGCTTGTGTCCATGATGAGCAATGCAAATACCACAACAAGAATTAATTAATACATAAGCACTATTTTTAATGAAAGAGAAACTTAATTATATTACATAGCAAACAAATAATTATTACGCATCCTATACAAATATATGACCCTTTTATGCCAAGGGTGGGACTATCGATCTGAAGGATGTGTTACGCCATTTGACAACTTTTCATTGTACCCCAAAACACTTAGTACAATTTTATGAATAATTCAAATATGATTACAAAATAAAGAAGAAAATAAAGGATACAAATAATCAGTCTCACGCAGGAGAATAGTCATAAACTAAGCCTTTGTGGAAGATACTTCTTCTTGAACTTGTTGTCATCTTCGATTGCCAACACTTTTGGATGGAATGATAGCTTGTGAAGAATCGGATTTGACAAAAACATACTATTAAAATAATCCTCTAATCGGATGGACAATGGTTTATCAAATGACGTATACATCCTTCAAATTACACACAATTATGATTGTCCGGCCGGAGGACATTATGTACTGAAGGTGGTCTTTCTAATGAATCCAACACGCCTAGGGTGTTTGGGTCATCTTAGGTCAATGCACTAAATTCGGGATTGGTTTCGCTCTACGCTAGTTTGACAAAGAGTGACTTTTGAATGAGTGGGAACCCAAGTGGACAACTTAGGCAGGAATTCACGACAACCATTGAACGCATGACGAACAAATAAATTATCGATCATTCCAAAGAAGGGCTGAGTATAAAAAAGTTCATTTGCAGTATCGCAAAACCGTCCTTTAATATACTATACATAAACCGAAAAATGCCATGAAATACAATAACAATATACATACAATAAAATGAATAATGAATGAAGAACAAATATAATATACAAATAATCACAAAATATAAATAAAATACAAAGCATAACACAATAAAAGAAAATTTTCCTCAAATTGAAAAATAATTCACATTGGTTAGAACCTCTGCCTTCCCAGCGGAATCGTCATTCTGTTTACATCCCCGGTCTATTCAAGTGGCAAAACGTCGCGGTGACTTAAAAAACAATTAATTGATTGAATTTAAAAGAATTTTCAGAATCAATTTAATTTAAAGGAGCCGCCACCAAATTTTAGGTAAAAACTAGGAAATCAATAAGTGATCTACGAAACCAATTTGATTCTAGGTAAGGGGTCCAAATTATCCTGAAGGAAAGGGGTTAGGCACCCTTCGGAATCCACAAATGTGGGTCCGGACTGAATTCATTTTTTCAGAAATTTAGTAGGAGAATAAAATAATGTACAAGTATAATAAAATTGAATATGCATAAATAATAAAATAAAAAAATATAAGAAACGGCCTAAAGTTTGCCTAACGTCAATACTATAGAAAATTATGAATAAAAATATATTTGAATTTCATTTGGAATCGCTTTGATAATAAGCAACTTCGGGGCACCTTTCAATACACTTAGTAAAAGAGTTAGTGATAAATAAATTATGAATAAAAATGAATAACTTAAATAACAACTTTAAAATAAAAATACGTCCTATAAACATAGAAGGCCTTAGAAATCGATGGTAATTTCTTCATCGACCATTTTTAACAAATAAAATATATAAACTTAAATTAAATTTACCTCTTTTAAAATGGGAAGAACTCCAAAAATCGACAGAGAGTTTTTTCATTATCCAATTTTAACAAATAAAATATTTAAACTTAAATTTAAATTTCGGTCTTTTAAAATGGGAAGGCCTTCAGAACCGACGGAGATTTTTCTTTTCGTCGGCCAATCTTAACTTAATAACAATTTATAAGACAAATGATGAAAAATTAAAGGAAACAAACATTAAAATAATAAACTAAGTAAAACTTGAACAGTAGAAAATTTCCAACATAATAACAAGAATCAATTTAACATCAACAATAATAAAAAAAAGTAGCAATATCAAGCGGTCAACGAAAAGATCGAAATAATTAAAAGCACACGATGTAGGCAATTAAATAAATATTATGTTAAAAATTCGTGACTGTCGAAAATTAATAGAAACTATACAATTTATATATACTGTTTTTAGAAAAAAAATATCACGCAAAAGTGACCAAACATTAATTAATGATGATAGAATTGGAACAGCCTATATAATAATAGTACTTAATTAAAAAACTACCTAAAACTCTAAAAGAGTTGCAGTAAAAAAGATATGGCAAATTTTAACAAATAAAATATGCAAACTTAAATTTAAATTTTCGTCTTTTAAAATGGGAAGACCTTTAAAATCGACGGAGAATTTTTTCACTGGCCATTTAAAAAACACAACATATATAAACTAAAACTCCGTCTTTTAATCATTGGAAAGGCCTCCAAAACCGACGGAGAGTTTTTCATTAGCCATTTTAACAAGTAGATAATATAAACGTAATTAAATTTCCGTCTTTTAAAATATGGAGGCCTCTAAACCCGATGGAGAGATTTTTCATTGGCCATTTTAACAAGTAGATGATATAAACATAATTAAATTTCCGTCTTTTAAAATATGGAGGCCTCTAAACCCGACGGAGAGATTTTCCATTGGTCATTTTAACAAGTAGATAATATAAAGGTAATTAGATTTCCATCTTTTAAAATATGGAGGCCTCTAAATCCGATGGAAAGATTTTTCATTGGCCAGTTACATATACAATATAAGAAAATATAAAAGCAAACATGTTATATTAATAAAAGAAATAACAGGGACAATCATATAAAATGACACCTTATAAATTAATTAGCAATAAACAAATAAAATCTATTATTGGGATATATAAATGATGATGTTCTTAGCTTGGAATTAAAAACAATGACAACATCAATTAGGTGTTAAACGAAATAAATTAAAATTTTAAAAAAAGATATGTCATCAGACAAAGGCATAATTTGGCAACAATTAAAAAAGGTAAACTAAGCAGTATGAAAAACTCAAAGTCGTTATTAAAGAACTATTTGATCAGCTAAAACAAAAATATCAACAACTTAATATGTAGCAACTTAACAACAACATCCAACTTAATAATTAAAAATAAATAAATAAATAAAACAATGTAAACCTCAAACAATAATGAGCAGACAAACGTAACACTAATAGTAATAAATAATAATAATAAGAGAAAGCTAAAAGTGATGTATTACACTAAGATGAGCAGCAAAAGTAAAACAGTGACATGACAAGATAATAAATAAGGGAGTAATTTTGAACAACAATAGGACTAAAACTATATCAATACCAATGTAAACATTTAATATTATTCATCAACTATAAAATGATAGTGAAATAATGATATTTAAACATAATTACTATCAATGACCATAATGATAAGAAACAAACAAATACAACTATGGAAAAAAGGCCTAGAACTGTAAGCAAAACACAATAAAAAATAGCAAATGACAAAAATAGAAACAAAGGGAAAAAAGATTCGTGATACCGACTAAGTTTCAGATTGTTGATGGCAGTGTCGTAGTTGGTCGGCGGAGCTTGGAGTTCGGAACTGCTGCCATCTTCTCCGTTCATCATAGTTGCTTCGAGAGCTCGGAGTTTCAGTTGAGGCTCAAACACCTGCAAAACAAAGAAATAATGAAAGGGGAGAACAAAAATAGAACTAGTGGGTCTTGTTCTATGTTATTGTTGGCCGATCTGTGTGGGATTTCTAGTTCTTGGTTTGGGGCTGAGATCTGGTGGCTTTTGGTGGTTGTTTTAGTAGTTGTTTGTTGATGGATTCGGGTGGTGGGTCCTGGCATCATTGCCAATGGTCGGAGGTTTGGTGGTGTGGATGAGATTGTTGTTCTGATTTGGAGCTCATCAGAAATGGAGAATGGGAGGGAGAGTCGTATGATTTCGCAGAAAAAGAGAGAAAATCCCAAAGGGGAGGGCTGTGGGTTATTGGAGGTGGAGGAATGGAGGACTAAAGGTGGTTTGATGGTGTTCCAACAACAGTTTCTGTCGGAAAAAGGAGAAAATGGATTGAGTTCTAGTTGGTGGTTGCCGAGGGAGAAAAGTGGGAGAGTGAAAAATTAGGGTTTTTATCTTTTTAAATTGTTTCTCCCATGTCCAAAATTTATTAGTAAAAATTTAAGGAATCCCATAGTGTAATTCAATAATTACATTCTGTCCCGATAAATTTAGTATTTACAAAAAATCCCTTAAATTTGTTGTTCCGTGATACTTTAGGCTGTAGTGATACATGGTAAATGATACATGGTAAGTTTAAACTGTTGAGAAAAAAATGGGGAAAAANGGTACAATTAATGTTGTTACTAAAACAGCTTAATTTAAGGTAACAGATCATTAATCACCATAAAATCAGCACGTAATTGGATATTGATTTCAAATTTTGAAAATCAAAATTATATCATCTATTTTGAAAACATTTTTTATGAACAATCATGGCGGAAAGAAATTTAGTCGTCAGTGGAAACACAGATGTGGGTCCTCATTGCAAGCTTCTTAAGCAAGGTTAGTCCCAAAAAAAATCAGTTGTACAACTCGATAGTGAAAAATTATTCGAAATTTAATTTTGCTCTACGAAATCTCGATTTTTTTTTCTTTAAGGTACGACGCTAACAACCCAGCAGCAGGCAGGCAGCCTCCTGTTACTGTAAATTTTTTGCTTTGTAGGTGGCGCACATCAATTTTTATTTTCTTGTGTGTATTGGTCTACCCAGAATACAAGTATTTGTCATAGTAAGCCATAAGTTGAGGAAAAGGTTTGAACTAATTGAAAGAGCAAAAAGAAGAGGACAATATATATAAATGCATATTTACTCGTTAGTTTCTGCTCTTGTTATATTGTATTACTTTTTTCACAATCTGGGAAACTGCTACTGCAATTAAAAACAAAAAGTAACAAAACTCAAAAAAAACATGATTATTTTTCACTCATGCTTCTCTTGTCATTGGATCTCTCCTATTCCTAAGTCCTAACTACATAAAATAAAAGAATCTTGGAAACAAAAATCATTGTCATCTCCCCACTTGGCGTTACTCATTTGGTCTTTACTTCATCCTGCAAATACATTGACAAACGACATACATGTAACAGTGAATCAACTAAAACATTTATAACATGTGATACATATCTAATACATGTATCAGAAACATCGACTAAACAATATACACACTGATTCTATATGTATCATCAAGTACAGTGGATGACACATTTATTAAACTTAGTGAATGATACATTATAACAATTTTCAAAACATGTATCAGTACATCAACTAAACAACTAATACCTTACTGATACATGATATCAGTTTTCAGAAATTCATACTACACGCAAAACATGTGATACATATCTACTACATGTATCAGTGCATTGACTAAACACTGTACACACTGATTCTATATGTATCATCAAGCACAGTTGATGACGCATTTACTAAACTTATTGAATGATACATTATAACAATTTTCAAAACTTCATGATACATATAAAATATTATGATACACAACAAATTCATGTATCAATTCACCATCTAAAACACTATACACACTTATTCAAATGTATCAGCAAGCACACTTGATTCCTTAAAATTTTTACTAATTTTAACAACAGTTTTAAGTACCAAAATACTAACCCGAGACAATGTAGGCCTAACAACAATGTTTGCTGCTTCTTTTTTCTTTTTTTGTTGTATTTTGACAACCTTTGATTTTGATGTTTCGCCAGAGTCTTTGTTTGAATCCTTCTGAAGATTCATAGGATCATGCAAAGACTTTTTCCTATTTTCTTTCCAATTTTCATCATCGGAATCATATATCCTTCTATTAATTAACGGATCCATTACTATGATGTAATAAAACAATTAACAAAAACAAAAAAGAGAAGAAAAGACGAACTGGTGATGAATTAATAATAAAAAGATGTTGGGTTAAGACGATTACCGATTAAGAAGAAAAAGACGATGATGGATTAAGAATAAAAAGAAGGAACCAATAAAATATGCTGGGTTAAGAAGAAGGAAGATGATTATGGAAAAAACAGAATTGAAACTTGATGGAATAAGAACAAAACGGGAGAAGCCAAAAGAAGTTGTCCTGATTTTTGAAATATCAAATTTTTTGAATTTTGAAATTCAAAATTTCAAAATTGGGTCTTTTATTTAAAATTAATCAAAATTAATAATTCAAAATCAAAAAACTGATTTAAAAGGTTGAGTGTTTAAATGGAGAAAATTGAAAATTCAAAAACTGATTTAAAAGGTTGAGTGTTTTAATGGAGAAAAAATAGGCATTAAAATGGGTAATTGTGTATTATAGGAGAGAGAATGTAATGTATCTATAAACTTACACTAAAATTAAAAAAAAGTAAATTATGTAATATTTAAAAAAAGAAGGGAAAATTAGAGAATATAAAACTTATAGTTGTGTATTTAAGTTATTTTTCCAATTTATTATCCACACCTCCCATTTATACCTAATTATTTCTTGAATAGAAAATTGTTAGATAATGGGCCTAGTCATGCGCTAAAGATTGAGGCTCAAAAATTAATGTCGGTACAAAGATATATCTGTATATGCAAATTTTATCGTATTTTGAATGATTTTTTAAACTGTGAAAATATCAAAATTAATATTAAATGATGTAACAAATAAAAAATGAATATTTAAAAAAAATATAATGAACATAACTAATGACATGTTAAAAATGTAATTTTAAAACTAACAAATAAAAAAAATTAATCTTAATAAATAAAGATAGTTAATAAACAAATTAAAATTATATATAAAAATTCTTTTTAAACTATTAAATAAATAAAACTTAAAAATTATGAATTTTAAAAATGTAAGGCCAAAATTGTGTCAACAACGAACATGATTTTTAGTGGTGGATAACGTAATGACCCATAAGGGCATTTTTGGAATTTTCATAAAATTATCGTTTTACCCCTCTCAGTAGTTGTCCCAAGTCATTTAGAATTAGTTGGTAAAATTGATTTTGAATGTTTTGAANCTGTAAATTATTAATGATGCAATTGTTCATCCCTTTCTAATTAATGAGCAACTATTTAGTATCAATATTATTATTCTTAATAATATTGGCTATGAAAGAAAAGCAAGTAACGTGGATTTGACCAAAAAAATATTTACTATATTTGAAATTGGATTATGAGTGAAAAAATATTTAGAGTGCAATAATTGAATATTGATTAACTGGTAATCATTGGACAATGAGTGGTCCTTGGAAAATTTAAGTGAAAGAATACTGAAAGTTAAGTAGTAGACATACAGGTTGTTGTTGGACACACAATCCGTTCTTTCTCTGAATGTAATTCAAAATTCGGTACCACTTTATTGTTGAAGTTGTGATATATTGTTACACCTTATTAAATATTAAATATATTGTATTATATAAATATTATTAGATTTATGGTATTGGAGAATGAAATCTTAATCCTAGACTTGAAATTTGAAAGTATAAGGGTTGACATGATAATTAACATTAAATTTAGGAACTTGATTTTAGTTTGTGTAAGTTTGGGTCTAATATAGACCTACAATAATATGGTTATTGTTAGCTTTGAAAACTTATTGTAATTAATTATTTGAATATATTGTATTGGTTCGGAAGTCAACAAAAAGAGGAATGCTCAAGTTCTGGAGTCATTGTTTGACTATTTGAGGCAAGTGGATTTCTAGACTCTTTTTAAGTGTATGAAATGCGCGTATTTCCTTGTGGTATATAATTAGGAGTAATGAGATTTTTTGATGGGTTGACTCGTCCACATTGATTGATTCTAATGATGAAAATAAAGGTTAATAAAAGGCAATGTGAATAATTGTGTGTGATATGTTGATAATGGAGAATGATTTGAAAAGCTTGTTGAATCATTGTTGATGTTGTTGTGAATTGTTAAATGTTATGACAATGGTGATATCCTCTTTATTTGGTGATCTTGTGAGTGACTTTTTGTGAAACTTGTGACTAATGAATATTGAGTCTGTTATGGAAGATATGCAGTTGTCAAAGTGTTGTTGTTGAAGATATGTAATTTCACATCCCGAAATCAAACCCTAGAAGTTAGGGGCAATCTCGGATTGTAACCGGCGTACTTAACCTCTCGGAAGTCTTGGACAAGACCATACATATCATTCATCGCATAAACATAGTGAAAACTAGTGCGGAATTACAACTTTTCACAAAACATATCATAGTCTTTAAAAATCTCTTTCATATAAAGTCATAAGAAATAGTAAGTGTCAATCTCATCAAACTTAAAACACGAGGATACTTGGGACACGCCCTATATAAAATACTAATATAGAATTACTTAGTCTATTATAAAACTTCAAACGGAAACATAAAATACATCTATGCCCTCGAATCAAATGAGGACATACTTAGACATCTCTTGAACGATGCTATGGTCAAAGTCTTCCTTACCAAATGCTCCTCACCTACCAACAACTATAGAGATAGATAAAAGCATGAAGTTAGTATAACCATATGAACTAAGTCTGGCATACTGCATAAAAATCACGAAAACAAACATTTATTCTAAATATGCATCCTTTCATTTAAAAATTAAATTATAATCATAAGAACAACATTTAACAACATAGAAACATATAAGATAACATTTAAACGAAATATCATAATTTTAAGGCTACTTTACAGTGAACCCTCACTGTTACAGTGAAGTCACTTCACTGTACAGTGAAGTTACTTATCTTCACCTTATACATCTTCTAGTATGTAATCATCCCACTTAAAGCTATTCTAAGTCTAACTTAAGCAACACAAAGAGAGACAGCCTATACAACCGCCCTAAGCATGCCTAAATGTTACTCAAGACTACTTATAATGAGTCACATACACACTTCAAGACATCAAGCATATAACACATAAATAATATTACATTTCCTCATCAAAGGCTATCAAAATACTTACTTAAGTAGATCAAGAAGATAACGTCTATGATTGACCTCTTCAAGACTATCTAAATAATCCTTAAGACTTCCTATATTTGGATCATGTCAACGTAATCAATATGTTCCCTAACTAGAGTCATTCTTAAGACTCATCTAGGTAAGATACGAAGTAACCATTCCTATGCTCCCTTCACACCTTAACAAGACAACCCTTAACTATTCTAGATAGGTACTTATTCCATTTACATACTTCATAACATAATTCATTAGTTCATTAGTTTATGGAGACATATACATCCCATAAAGGACATTTAAGTAGTAGTCTTGGATAAGACCTAGGAACTCCTAATAATACCTTCAAAGCCTATTGTGCAAAGTCTAAATAGTGTCCCATACCACCACCTAAACATCATAGAACTTCATAAATGCTAATAGGTATTCCATATGATGAGAATAGGCAACAACCGACATTGACCATGATAGCTAGACATAGAATATGGAGGTCTAACCTACTCAGATGAGGGTATTCTACTTGCCAAGGGTAGAACTAGGACACATCCCATGTAGGCACATGGTTAAGGAATATGAAGGGATGTTATACACGTTAGTCTCATTCTCAAGTAGAGGTACAATGTACTCTAGTCTCATTCTCAAGTAGAGCTACTTCCCATAATATAATCACTCGGTTCTAGCCTTGGTTATCATAGAGTAATTGACATTAAAGGATCACATGAAGAGGTTCCTTATCTAGTTCATAACCCAATCACATTTACCCTACCAAAAAGGTCCACTTGGGCTACTTTTCAATGGAGACTAAGATAGCTCATTATGACTTTCCTAAGGATTAATATTTTTGCCATTCAAGACAATTAACGTTAAGTCCATCGTTCCTTTACTTGAAGGATGCCATTACGACTCTCGACTTCAACATTCATAACATAGCCTTTACCAGGTAAACGACCTTCTTAACATCGTATAAGGTCTCACACATCTTTCATTCATACATGACAAGGGTGCACTAAGCCTACCTATTCAATACATATTATAATCTCATAACATTCATACATATATCAAGTAAGGGACACAAGTCTACCAAACAAGACACAATATTCTTTTACATTGTCACATATAGCATATCATTATTTAAAGCACTAAGGATGGCCCTTATCATCTTTATGACACACTATACAATACTACAACATCATCAATATAACCATTATAGACTCATATAGTCAAATAGGAACAATCATGCATTAACTCTAAGACTACACATATAAGCACATAGTCATAGTCTAACATGATCTCCTAATATACATCAAACTTTCAAATTACTAGCATATAGGTAGATATGATCGTACTTCACATAATAAACTAAAAAAATAGCCACATTACTTCAAGTAGTTTGCCGACAAGGTCATGATCATCATAATACATAAAGTAACGCCGACAAGGCCACATCAATTGCAAGTAAAGCACATAACACTGCACCATAAGTGGAACATATCAATCACAATATATTTGAAGTCTAATTTACATTAAAATAAAGTAAATAGGGCAGATTACCACCACAACATTCTCAACACCTCAATTTGATGCTAAATCATCCCATTCAATACCATAAGGCCCTTACCAAAAGCCATGAATAATGATTCAATATAGAAACTATGATAATCAATGAAAATAGGTCAATTCAATGTAAATTAATCAATCTAATACAACCTTGATATCAATTGAATACAATTATTAAATCACTAGATAGCCCATAGAAATCTACACCATAATTCATATACATTAGGTCAATATCAAGTAACCCATAACTTAGTCGAAATCTAGGGTTCATCCAATTCATGTGTTCATAGGTAATTTAGGTTAAAATCATCAATACAATATCAATTAAATCATTATCCAATGTTTAGAAATCATTAATGCAAGAACCCATGGTAGAATTATGAAATTTGGTCAATTCAACTTGAAAACTTTAGAAAACATCTTGAGAGTTGGGCTCTTTGATGAAGAGAGTTTCAAGGATCAAAATCCATACATTGATGAAGATAATTCTTCACTTTGATCATGAATCTCCACTCAATTCTTCACACCAAGCTCTTCCTTGGCTTTGGACATCAATGGAGTCTTAAGGAATTTCTAAGGGATTTTGAGTTTGATTTAGAAGAATGAAGTCATCAATGTGTTTAAGACTTATACACACACTTAAAATACCAAAAAGACCCCTTAGGAACAGACAAACCTTCTATTTGGAAGTGGGGTGTAATTACAGTTTCACCTTTCACTTAACAACAGCCTGCACGAGAACACAGACCCAAAATGATGGTTACCCATCGATGGGGCGTAGGTCCATACACGGGCCATCCTGTCCTCCGTCGATGGGTTCAGAGTTTTTAAGTTGTTATCTTAGCTCGCCAAGATAATTACCAAACAAATCCCACCACCTACGCGGTGTCGACCTTTCCGGTGGCCGTCGATTGCCATCCGTAGGTGGGACTGCCTTGGGCAGTTTTGGCCACCAACATGTGTCCTTCCTGAAGGACCCTTGGTTGGTCCATGGAGATGTTTGCCCGGACGTTTTTAACAAAAACATGATGATATATGAGTTAATCACCTCTCACATGAATTTCACCAAAAACGAACACGTAAAACTCGACGATACATACTTAGACACACAAGGTCATTTCAAGGCACATCTTTCGAACGTCATGGACGTTCTTGGATGTTTGATCTCCAAACTCCACGAAATTTGACAGAGTTTCTATATATGATATAATAACTCATTTAAAAACTTTATAACCTCATTAATCGCACATAAACACATAAAACCACATATGAGGCACATAAGTGACTTAGTCGTCGAACGTCTTAGTCGTCCCTTGACGTTTCACTTCCAATGCACCTAAACTCTTAGACACTGACTCAATAACACATAGTAGACCTTTTTAGGACCTTAAACCATCAAGACCAACATGTTAGGCTATATTTCACCTAAGTCATTTTTGGGTTCTGACAATCAACCCCCACTTGGACAACATTCGTCCTCGAATAACACTTGCCACTCTCCGAACACTTCCAAGAATAGAGATTCAACTAGAAGCTAATAACCATACCATATAACACATAATCAAGAATAAACATTAATTACACATAGTCAAGAGATTAACATGTGAACAAGAAACTAGAAGATAATTCTAGAACTGATTATGCTATAAAACTCACATGCTTCACTCCAAATAGAAAAAACTCATTTTATATTCAATATCATGCTTATATACATCAGTTCTAACTACATTACAACAATTTTAGACCAAATAATCACTTAGTCAAATTTCCAAAAAGTTCAGAGTGAGTAGTTTTCCAAGCTACAGTAATTTTTACAATTTTTTCAAAAAATGCAACTTTTAGGAAATTCATGATATAAACATGCTAATATGCAAAGTAACACCATACAAACACATAATACAACATAATCATGACTTCATAAAACACAATGCAAGAAGTTTATGAAATTTAATTTCAACAAAACTCCTAAACATCATGCACATGAAACATGCATCTATATCATTCTATCCCATCTTCTAACCATACTCCCCCACTTAGAAGGAACTCATATCTCTAGAAATAAAAGCAAGGACTTACCATCATCATAATCATCACCATCCGGCTTCTCCCCTCTAGTATGGAGTGCATAGAAACACCTCGTTGTTTGAACATCATCTTTTGGAACATTTGGAGCAACTTTATTACTCTATCTTCCTATACCCGCAATGGTAGGACAATCTCTCACCTTATGATCATCCTTCCCACAACCAAAAAAACCACTAGTACCGGCTAGACACTTCCCATAGTGCCTCTTTCCACAAGTGACACATGTATTATATTTTATTACACAATGCAACTGTTAGCAAGATGAACGCTTAGCTAGGACAAACTATTTTGCCATCTCAAGTCTGCAGAAGCATAACACAACAAAATTATCCTTTTCAACATTTTACTTGGGGTGTTTCACTTCTAGTATTGGACTAGTTTTCGTGAACGTGTTTTGCACATTAATTAACACTCTTTATTTTATGTTTGTATCACTAGTTAATTGGAAAGATACTTTAATTGATAGTTATTTTATGTTTGTATCAAGAAATCAAGGAAAGTTCATTTATTTCTCCAAGTCAATTTGAATAAGCTCCAATACATGAATGTATGTTTTATTTTCTTTATAGGTTAATATGGAGAAAAAGGATCACACAATTTTTCATTTTGAGGACCACCTCCTTTCTCAAATTTCACCTTAGCACTCCTAGGTTCTTGAGTTTAAGCCCTCTTCTTAACCCTAGTATGCTCATGGTCACTAGATCCACCCCTTTTTAAGTTTCCTGCTGTACTCTTAAGTTTAGACTCTTCAATTGATTGTGCATACACCATGAGTCTAGCTACGGTCATATAATCATGTATCATCGTCGTACATCATTGATACGCTCAAACTTACTTCTCAAATAAGAAGTAAAGCGGTCGTGTCAAGTAAATAACCCAACTAGTGAGGTTGGGATCGTTCCCACGAGGAAAATAATCTAGACTTAACTTCAACTTGTTATTACTATTGTTTGGTCAATGACTTCCTTGGAAAGTAAAAACAATAAAAGGGGGGTTTATATTTCTAAATGAGTGAAAATAAGTAACGAACTTGAAAGAGACACTTAACAGCTTTGACAGTTGGATTTTAATCAATTAATCAAAGTAACTAGGGTTTACGTGTTCCCCACAGGTTCATAACTTGATAATTCTAACTATAACAATTCTTTTCTAGTATCTTGCATGCAAAGTGATAAGTTATGTATTTATAAATCCTTGGTCCGGCATCTAGAAAATTTCACTCCGCACCTTGGTCCGGCTACGTGTGTTGCTTTCCTAACCCTTATCTTTACCTCATATTAAGCATCGTATTCGATATTTGACTAAGTTATTACCTCGTACCAATTAATACTAGCCTATTAGATAGTATACACTAAATCTATGTTAATAATTCTTTTCCTATTATCTACCTCCTTGGTCCGGCAAGTAGCATTAAGGCGA
>NC_028641.1:54676778-54682840 GCF_001406875.1 Solanum pennellii
AAAAAGTAATCAGTCTTTTGGGGAAAAAGAACACAGGCAAGAAAACCACAAAAGAGGATAGTGAATTGGGCTACTCAAACTTCACCCTAACACTCACTATCCATTTACCCCACACCCAACAAAAAAGCATGCAATTGTCCCTAATGCACAAAAATCTAAATACTAGAGTGGTAGGTGAAGCAAACCTGTGGCGCAAAGCGCCGTCGATCAGTAAGATGGTGGGTCTGGTTCCCCGGAACCCACGTTTTCTGCAATCTGGACACCTTCAGTGGTGTCCTCAGCAACAACCGCACCATCAGTACTGCCTCCTTCTATCTCTACAGTGCGGGAGGTAGACGCCACAGCCGCTAACTCTGATGCTCTCATCTGGTGCGCCGCCTCCTCAGCAAGTGAGGCTCTCCTCGTAGCCTCCATATCTCGGCGCTCCTTCTTCCGTGCTCGCGCCTCGTCCTCTGCTCGACCCCTACGCCTCTTGGCACTCTCTCGAGGGTGAGGTGGTGGAATTTCTGAAGTAGCAAAAAGGGCTGCCAACACGGTGTCCTCAGCAGGCTCAACAGAAGGGGCCTCAGACTCCGGCACCCTAGCCTCTAAGATCGTGTCGATGTCTGCACGAAGACTGTCGACTGCAGCCTGAAGAGTCGACACATCCACTGGAGGGGCTGGTTGGGCTAGCACTCTCAACTCGAAGGCGTCCAGAGGCTGGTTAACCTCAGCGATCTTCCGCTCTGTAAACTGCACCATTTTCCTCTCTAGGCGCTCTTCGGACTCAGTAATCGACTTCTGCATCCACGGCTGGATATGATGCAGAAGAGTGGCCATTTGTGCCTCTAGTTTTTGGACCCTTGCAAGCGGGACCAGTGTCGGTAGAGGGGCTGTGCGAGAGGAGCTCGGGGCTGTGCTACTACCCGGGATAGACTCGACCGGGGTAGTGTCAGTGGACGCCTGTGTAGCTGTGCGGGCCTGGGCTACCGTATCAGCAAGATCATCAGCAAGTGGGGGCAGCTCTGGACGGGGCCCTCTGCGTGGGGCCAACTCATTGGCCTCGTCTCTTATGAGGCCGACGTCAACGGTGCCCTGCAGGGTCATAAGCTGATCTACGTGCCATATGGGCACACCTGCGGACCTGCAAAGGGCAAAGATCATGCACGGGAAGGGGTAGGTGGTAGTGACCTTGAATGCCCTCTCGTGCATGACTGCCTGGAGAAGCCATGCGAAGTCTACCTCGAATCCGGCTATCATCGCCGCCATCAACACTGCTCGATCCCAGGTAACGATGTTGTCAGCAGCTGTGGGGGAGAGGCAGTGACGGACAAGCAGCCACAAGAACTTTGCTGTGAACGTGAGGTTGGCCTTCTTGATGGCCCCCTTCGGCTCAGTCACCCAATCGGCACCCTCTCCATCTACTGACAGGTGCAGGGCCATCCACCTCTTGGTGGTCTCTCTAAGTGCTGGCTCGCGCAAGAACTGGCCATCCTTAACTATCTGCCAGCGGTATTCGAACTCGGCGATGAGGGGGGTCCGAGAAGCATCAATACTCTCGCCGTATAGAAACCGGCGGATGGCTGGCAAGGAAATGTCAACCTGTACGCCCCGGACTCGGACCTGCTCCAGTGGGGCCTGTTTAGTGGGGGCAGCCCGCCTATCGATCTGTGATTGGAGAGTCGCTACGTAGAATGCGTAGAACTCCCGGACCATTTCTTTGCTGTATCGTCCCAACGGACGTGCTGTCCACTCCAAGCGATGCCTGGTGAAGAGATTGTGGATTTCAGGCATCGTTGGGAGGCTCCCTGTAAGTACCCGCCGATCCAAAGTGAGTGTCCGAGTCATTACTCCTTTATTAGTGAGGAACTTGGCGTCGGAGTAGACTTGAAACTGCCCGTCGACACACCACCGGTTGGGCTGGTCAGTGGCTGGGGTGGGGACCTGAGCTGGGGAGCCGGATGTAGAGTCTGAACTTTCAGCCTCATCAGACGAGGCCGACGCTGCAGCGGTGGCGGGTGCGGGAACCTCAGCAGAGCCGGAGGCTTCCTCGGACCATGATATTCCTAAGGAGCCAGACGCTCCTTCCTCATTTGTGGCTGACCCAGAGGGTGTGCCGGTCAGTGTGCGCTCCTCATCAGACTTGGAGGCAGTGACTACGCCGGACGCCACTTTTTTGGGTGTGGCTCTGGGAGCACACGCAGCACGGGAAGGGGCGGAAGTGCCTGGGGGCACGTACTCTGGGTCAAGCTCATCATCAGAGCCGATGACCATGCGGGGAGACGGGGCGACAGACTTCGATCGCCCGCGTGCGTAGATGCGGTCTTGCTTTGGTGCCATAGTAGATAGTACCTGTAAAGAATCAATATTAGTACGAGTAGTGGCAAACAAGACAGGCAAAACCATACGAAATAAAACATTGAAAATAGTGTGTCATTGCTATTGAAACAGTATCACACGACGGGCCTGGTGACGGCTCGTCGTGGCTACGACGGACCGTCATGAGGTCCGTCGTGTTTTACTTTGACTATGTATATATAGAGAACCCTGAAGGAGAGTCTCTGACTAGCATGACGGTATATGCAGGACGGACCGTTACAGGTATGACGGTCCGTCGTAGGACACTTGGAAAAAAATATGGAGACCCTTAGGAGAGAGGTCTCTGACCGTCGTGCAGGATGGACCGTCATGGGTATGACGGTCCGTCAAATGTGTCCGTTGAAGGACACTTGGAAAAAGTGAAAGACCCTTAGAAACAGGGTCTCTGACAACCAGAACGGTTGTGCAGGACGGACCGTCGTGAAGACGACGGTCCGTCACATGTGTCCATTGGGAAACACTTGGGAAAAAATGAGAGACCCTTAGAAATAGGGTCTCTGACAACCGGAACGGTTGTGCAGGAACGACGGTCCGTCACATGTGTCCGTTGGGACAGGGTGCTAGGGCTTTTGGAACGGACCCTACGATGGTCCGTCGTGGGTACGACGGTCCGTCATCGGGGTCTCGTTCTGAATAACAGTGACAGAACTGGGGGTACCCCATGCATCCCCGATGAACCCACATGGTCTTGTAGTGTTTTGGACCTACATTTGTCTATCCCAACTACCTAGGAAACTAGCAATGCAAAAGCACCTATGTCTAGGGTTGTCAACATGGCAAATTCGAACATTTTGAACCTAGGTTTAGACATAATCATATAAAGGAAACAACATACGACGAAGAACTAAGATAAGACTAACTAATAAACAAAAATGCAAGATAAATGAGTAGAAATTCGATACACATACATTAGAAATGGAGAAAACAATACTCGGTGGCTAGGCAAACACCCACAGCAGCAACTCCGACTAGTAGATTAACACTTTTAGGGCTTTGGAGAATTGTGGGGGAACAATGATCGAGGGGGAGAATATGGAAGTTGAAAAGAGAGGGAAGTGGGAGGAATAATGAAGTAATGGGGGTGAAATGAGGGGTTGGGGGGGTTCAAACGGTCTGATTTTGAAAAAGGGTCCAGCCGGGTCGGGTCGGGTATAACTCATTAATCACGCGACGGTTCCCCGACGACGGTCCGTCGCAGTTGTGACGACCCGTCGTTGGTTCCGTCGTGTGTGCCCTAGTTTCAAAATAACAGAAAAAACGTACCTGGTACGACAGAGGCATACGACGGTCCGTTACAGGCGCAACGGTCCGTCGATATATCCGTCAACGGCTGCTGCAGAGTAGTTTTCTGCAGAATTTCCTGGTGATGTGCCTGCAAATTTTAAAACCCATTAGTAGAAAAATGCTACCATTACTAAAAAGACTATAAGTATTGGGTTGCCTCCCAACAAGCGCCTGATTTAATGTCGCGGCACGACTGGGGACACTTGATTACTCAGCCTTCATCAAGATCGTTTGCCTCTATTACTTTATTCCCCGATGCTTTATGCCCAAAATACAGTTTTATTCTATCTCTATTCATCTTAAACAGCACTCCCTCCTTGGCTTTTAACTCAACTGCTCCATGATAGAATACTTGGGTAATCAAGTAAGGGCCAGTCCATTTGGACTTGAGCTTGCCCGGAAGCCAAGGCACCCCAGAACTGTCTACAAGCACCAAATCCCCAACCATAAACTCTTGTTTTGCACTTTTTTGTTCATTCTCCTTCTTCATCTTTTCTTTGTGGGATATGGCAGATACCGATTGGAGCTCACCACTCTGCCTCATGGTCCTACAAATGTTGAAGGTCGCTTCTTCATTATTCAACCGAAATGTCATCTGTCCCTTCTCCATATCAAC
Source organism: Solanum pennellii (assembly GCF_001406875.1). Taxonomy (NCBI): domain Eukaryota; kingdom Viridiplantae; phylum Streptophyta; class Magnoliopsida; order Solanales; family Solanaceae; genus Solanum; species Solanum pennellii. The sequence continues at coordinate 54,681,037 of NC_028641.1, forward strand.
TAAGGCTCTACCTGTAGCAAGGAATGGCCTCCCAAGAATAATAGGCACTTCAAAATCGACCTCACAATCCAGAATAACAAAATCAGTTGGAAAAATGAATGACTCCACTTTTACTAGCACATCATGGAGTATCCCTATAGGCCGTTTCACTGTCCGATCAGCCATCAGTAGCCGCATCGCAGTGGGTTATGGATCCCCAAACCCAACTTCTTGTAAATTGAGAGGGGCATGAGATTTATGCTTGCCCCCAGATCATATAATGCTTTCGCAAAATGTAATGACCCGACTGTACAAGGAATAGTGAACGCACCCGGATCTTCTTTCTTTTGTACGAGGGATCTTGTAGCAATAGCACTACAATGCTGCAGTCTATCATCATCCTCAAAAGTGACCGATCTTTTCTTGGTGACCAGATCTTTCATAAATTTGGCATAACCGGGCATTTGTTCTAGAGCTTCTACCAAAGGGACATTGATAGAGTGCTGCCTCAACATTGTTATGAAACGCCGGTATTTACCATCCTCGGTCTTTTTCACTAATCTCTGAGGGAAGGGTGGTGGTGGCCTAGGCATGGGAATTACCTTGATAGGTACTTCTGCATCTTTTCCATTACTTTCCTCTGCTTCACCACTACCCTTTACCACATTATCATTATCCTTTCTCACATTTTCCTCAGTAGATGGCATAGGTGGGTCAATGGTTTGCTTACCACCCCGAGTAGTGATTGCCATACAGTGCGCATCATTCTTTGGATTTTGGACAGTGTTGCTAGGAAGAGTGCCCGGTTGCCGTGTGTTCACTGTCGCAGATAATTGGGCCACTTGCAGTTCGATCTGTTTAATCGAAATTGCATGTGTATCAACTTTTTGCCCAATACTAGCTAAATCACCCCTTAACTCTTTAATGTGCTCATCACTAGCATCGAACCTCCTCATCATTTTGTGCAACATATCCTCAACTCGCGCCATACTATCTCCACCATCCCTAGGAGTAACTTCACGATTTTGAGGAGGGACATAGGGCCCACTCCTGTCGTTTTTATTAGCATAGTTACCCCTGTTAAAGTTGTTGTCGCAGTTGTAGCTCCCATCTCGGACATAATGACCCTCACGATTGTAGTTACCATAGTTCCGACCTTGGTTCCCTTGACCTTGGCGCCAGTTATCCTGATTTGAGCCTTGGGCGCTTGGTCGGAAACCCCCCATCTGTTCATTTACTGCATAGGAATCCTCCTCATAATAACACTCATCGTTTTGTGGCGGTGGTTTCGACAAGTAGTTGACTGCATTAATCTTTTCTGCACCCCCAGTGACATGTTTTAGTACCAACCCAAGCTCAGTTCTCATCTGAGCCATTTCTTCCCGAATGTCATCTGTGGCTGGGTTGTGAGTGGACTGCACTGCAAAGGTGTTTCTCCCTGTATCAGATTTTCTAGTACTCCAAGCTTTGTTATTCCGGGAGATTTTTTCTAATTTTTCAGCGATCTCAGCATAAGGACATTCTCCATAAGATCCACCTGCATAGTGTCCAACACCGTTTTGTTGTTATCATCCTGTCCCCTATAGAAGTATTCTTTCAGTTACTCATCATCTATAAGGTGATTTGGAACACTTCTCAAGAATGAGGTGAATCTATCCCAAGAACTACTAACTGACTCTCCTGGTAGTGCCACAAAGTTATTCACTCTGTCTTTGTGGTTAAGTTTCTTGGAGACCGGGTAGTAGCGTGCTAAAAAGACATCCCTCAGTTGATTCCAAGTAAAGATGGAGTTGTATGGGAGCTCAGTGAACCAAATAGCAGCCTC
>NC_028641.1:54684772-54685881 GCF_001406875.1 Solanum pennellii
CCACCCTCAACTTATGCTTTTGGCATAAGCTGAGGTGCACATGTCCAAGGAGGGACCAGGGCCAACACATCGTTCCGAGAAAAGATCAGTTGAGGTGAAAAAGAAAGGTCTAATTTTAAGCTCAGATTATTTGGATCAAAGAAGGATAAATTTCATTTGGTTTCTTTTATTTAGGCTAGAAATGGGCTAAATTGAATAAGGGCCTATGATCCTTCCCTAATTGTCTATTACAGCTTACTTTTAGCAGGACTAACCAGGCAAGTTCTAGCTCAGTACCAATAGTGGACTATTCAAGTTTTCCTCACACTTACTTGACATCTCATCACTATACCAGATTGTCAGGCACCTAGTTCGAATCTAAGACTTAGGGTAATGCAATGGTGTAACTCTATTTCATGCTTAGAGCCACACAATTATCAGTTACTATGCCTAGTCATGCATCATTTTCCAGCTTATCAGGATATCATTTTAGCCATCATGCTTCAGAATTAAACTATGTACAAAATATATAAACATGCCGGTTCAACAGAAAAAGTAATCAGTCTTTTGGGGAAAAAGAACACGGGAAAATAAGAAGTAAAGCGGCCATGTCAAGTAAATAACCCAACTAGTGAGGTTGGGATCGTTCCCACGAGGAAAATAGTCTAGACTTAACTTCAACTTGTTATTACTATTGTTTGGTCAATGACTTCCTTGGAAAGTAAAAACTATAAAAGGGGGGTTTATATTTCTAAATGAGTGATAATAAATAACGAACTTGAAAGAGACACTTAACAGCTTTGACAGTTGGATTTTAATAAATTAATCAAAGTAACTAGGGTTTACGTGTTCTCCACAGGTTCATAACTTGATAATTCTAACTATAATAATTCTTTTCTAGTATCTTGCATGCAACGTGATAAGTTATGTATTTCTAAATCNGAAAATCTCACTCCGCACCTTGGTCCGGCTACGTGTGTTGCTTTCCTAACCCTTATCTTTACCTCATATTAAGCATCGTATTCGATATTTGACTAAGTTATTACGTCGTACCAATCAATACTAGCCTATTAGATAGTATACACTAAATCTATGTTTTTAATTCTTTTCCTATTATCTACCTCCTTGTT
>NC_028641.1:54686997-54756106 GCF_001406875.1 Solanum pennellii
CTAGTATCTTGCATGCAAAGTGATAAGTTATGTATTTCTAAATCCTTGGTCCGGCATCTAGAAAATCTCACTCCGCACCTTGGTCCGGCTACGTGTGTTGCTTTCTTAACCCTTATCTTTACCTCATATTAAGCATCGTATTCGATAGTTGACTAAGTTATTACCTTGTACCAATCAATACTAGCCTATTAGATAGTATACACTAAATCTGTGTTAATAATTCTTTTCCTATTATCTACCACCTTGATCCGGCAAGTAGCATTAAGGCGAGTTCTAACGTTGGCCATCCGTTAAAAAGACTTCTAAGCGAACGAATTATTAATACATGCAAGACACTATTCTAGAATTGTTATTTTCGTTAGGGTTTATCTCATTATTTGTCTATGGTTCCCACAACCCTAGTTATGGAGTTTAGTTACTCATGGCCATAAACACAATATTCAAATATATTAAATAAGAGTTCATGTACTTACTTCAATGAGAAAGAGTAAAATCCGAAAGTTTGCTTGATTTATCACCAATAATCACTTGGTAGAATCTCAAAGTTATCAATAATCTAACACTAATACAAAGAGTCTAATAATATGATGTCTAACAATCCAAGAGTCTAACCTAACAGAGTCCCACTATCTGGTGTCTAACCTCAAAAACGAGGTATTTCAAAGTATTTATAAAAAAAAAAACAAAAACCTAATTAAACAAGGATTCTAATTGCTGGAAATCTGCCAAAATGTGGCTGGGTTGACGGATCACGCGACGGACCGTCATGGTCACGACGGACCGTCATGGACTCCGTCGTCCCATACTTGTGCAATTTCTTCTGCTGCTCTCTTCATTACCCTCGACGGCAAGTATGACCGACCGTCATAGGCACAACGGTCCGTCGAGGGTCTTCATTCCAAAACACTTCAACTCTTGGAATCTGGGTACTGGGATTACTTCTCTGAACTTCATGACGAACCTGCAGGACGGACCGTCATAGACACGACGGACCGTCACAAGCTGCGTAACCCCAAACTTGGTCAGACTTCCCCATCTTCCTTCAGCAGCTGCACTACGCTGCCTCCTACGGACCTTCAGAGGCACGACAGACCGTCATAAGCTCCGTAGGTGGTCTCTTCTGCATTTCTTCGCTCAAAATCTCCGCATTCATCTTTGGACAGATTTCCTGCAAAACAAAGAGACACTTATATAAAAATTAGCACAAAAAGGCTTTTGGACACACTAAACTTAAGGAAAAAGTATTAATAATACTGTGAAACCACGGTATATCAGTTATTCTTCCATTACTAAGTTGGCGACCCCGGTCACAAAGCGACTAATTCCACCCCTTGGATTTGACACAAGAGAGGTAGCATATTTGGACAACTTAGAGAACATCAAAGAGCATTCCTCAACATCATGTTGGTTGCTTGAGATTGATAAACTCCTCTACCTTGACTTTCCTCATTTCACGGGTAAAGTACTTACCAAGAAAAACTTCCTTAAATTCTTCACACTCAATAGGACCCGACTCTTCCGGCCTATTGCCTTTCCATTGTATGTACCACACTTGACCCACATATTTCAATTGATACGAAGCAAACTCCGCTTTCTCCCTATATGTCACTCCCATAGCATGCACTATCTTGTACACTTTATCTATAAACTCTTGGGGATCGTCTCCCACATTAGAGACAAGTAATATAGGAGGATTCATCCTCACAAAATCTGTCAACCTAGAGATCATAGTGCTCTCCACCACATTCGCCCTAGGCACCATACTCAAATTCACTTGAGTAGTTATGGGTCAGGCTAAATCAATCAAAGCCTCTCTAATATCCCTATTACTCAACTCCGGGGGATCATCACCTCCTCCCACAATAGGGACTTGATCACTTTGAGGAACTTGCTCAACTTTTTCAACTTTAGGAGGAATCCCTCTTGCACCTCATTACCCTTAACTCTCCTAGCTGGTGTCCTCCTCGTATTCATCTTCCTAGAAACACAAGGAAAACCATAAAAAAATAATACTCATTAATTTTACTCCATGGCACGACATAGGAGTAGAAAAGAAGGGAAACTCTATCGTCCTATAGCCTCTCACCCACAGATGTGTCACGACTCACACTGATGGTCAAGACTCTACTAGACGTGACTTGATGAGACTTTTAATTCCTAATACTACTTTCATACCCTATGCTCTGATATCAAACTTGTCACATCCCAAAACAACACCCTAGAAGTTAGGTTCCATATCAGATTGCAATCGGCATACTTAACCTCTCGGAGGTCTTGTACAAGCCCTTACATATCGTTCATAGCATAAACATAGTTAAAGGTAGTGCGGAATTAAAACTTTTCACAAAAGATATAATAGTCTTTAAAATTTCTTTCATATAAACTCATAGGACATACAAAGTGTTAATCTCATCAAACTTAAGACAACGAGGATCTTGGGACATGGCTCATATACAATACTAATAAGAATTACTTAGTCTACTATAAAACTTTAAATGGAAACATAAAAGACATCTATGCCCTCAAATCAAATGAGGACATATTTCGTCTTCTCTTGAACGATGCTATGGTCCAAGTCTTCCTTACCAAATGCTCCTCACCTACCAACAACTACAGAGATAGATAAAAACATGAAGTTAGTATAACCACATGAACTAAGTATGACATACAACATAAAAATCACGAAAATGAACATTTATTCTAAATATGCATCCTTTCATTTAAAAATCAAATTATAATCATAAGAACAACATTTAACAACTTATAAACACATAAGATAACATTTAAACGAAATATCATAATTTTAAGGTCACTTTACAGTGAACCCATTTCACTGTTACAATGAAGTCACTTCACTGTACAGTGAAGTTACTTATCTACACCTTAGACATCTTCTTAGTATGCAATCATCCCACTTAAAGCTATCCTAAGACTCATTTAAGCAACACAAAGAGAGACCTCCAATACAACCTCCCTAAGCATGCCTAAATGATACTCAAGACTACTTATGAGGAATCACATACACACTTAAAGATATCAAGCATATCAACACATAGATAATATGACATTTCCTCATCAAAGGCTATCAAAATACTTAATTAAGTATATCAAGAAAATAACATCTATTATTGACCTCTTCAAGACTACTTAAATTATCCTTAAGTCGTTCTAAGTTTTGATCATGTCCATATAATCAATATCTTCCCTAACTAAAGTGATTCTTAAGACTCATCTAGGTAAGATACGAAGTTACCATTCCTATGCCCTCTTCACACCTTAACAAGACAACCCTTAACTATTCTAGATGGGTACTTATTCCATTACATACTTCATAACATAATTCATTAGTTCATTAGTTTATTGAGACTGATACATCCCATAAAGGACATTTAAGTAGTGGTCTTGGAGAAGACCTAGGAACTCCTAATAACACCTTCAAAGCCTATTGTGCAATGTCTAGATAGTGTCTCATACAACCATATAAACTACATAGAACTTCTTAAATGCTAATAGGTATTCCATATGATGAGAAAAGACAACAACCGACATAGACCATAATAGCTACACATGTAATCCGGAGTTCTAACCTACTCCGATGAGGGTATTCTACTTGCCAAGGGTAGAACTAGGACACATCAAATGTAGACACATGGTTAAGGAATATGAAGGGATTTTATACACTTTAATCTCATTCTCAAGTAGAGGTAGATTGTACTCTAGTATCAGTCTCAAGTAGAGCTACTTTCCATGACATAATCACTCGGTGCTAGCCTTGGTCCTCATAGAGTAATTGACATTAAAGGATCACATGAAAAGGTTCCTTATCTAGTTCATAACCCTATCATATTCACCCTACCAAAGATTTCCACCAGGTCTACCTTTCAATGGAGACTAAGATAACTCATTATGACTTTCCTAAGGATTAATATGATGTTGTCCCAGCCAATTAACCTTAACTCCATAATTCCTTTATAGGAAGGATACCATTACGACTCTCGACTTCAACATTCATAACATAATGTTTACCACGTACACGACCTTCTTAACATCCTCTAAGGTCTCATATATCTTTCATTCATACATGACAAGGGTGCACTAAGCCTACCTATTCAAGACATATCATAATCTCATAACATTCATACATATATCAAGTAAGGGATACGAGTCTACCTAACAAGACACAATATTCTTTTAAATTATCACATGTAGCATATCATTATTTAAAACACTAAGGATGACCATTATCATATTTATGACACACTATACATTACTACAACATAATCAATATAACCATTATAGACTAAATAATCATGCTTCAAATCTAAGACTACACATATAAGCACATAGTCATAGTCTAACATGATCTCCTAATATACATCAAACTTTCACATTACTAGCATATAGGTAGATATGATCATACTACACATAATCAACTACACAAATAGCAACACTACTTCAAGTAGTTTCCCGACATGGCCATGATCATCATAATACATAAAGTAACGCCGACAAGGCCACGTCAATTGCAAGTAAAGCACATAACACCGCCACCATAAGTGGAACATACCAATCACAATATAATTGAAGTCTTACTTTCATCAAAATAAAGGAAATAGGGCAGATTACCACCACAACATCCTCAACACCTCAATTTGATGCTAAATAATCCAATTCAATACCATAAGGCTCTTACCAATGGCCATGAATAATAATTCAATATAGAAACTATGATAATCAGTGAAACTAGTTCAATTCTATGTAAATTAATCAGTCTAATACAACATAAATATCAATTGAATACAATTATTACATCACTAGATAACCCATAGAAATCTATACCATAATTCATATACATTAGGTCAATATAAAGTAACCCAAAACATAGTCAAAATCAAGGGTTCATCCATTTCATGGGTTCATAGGTAATTTAACATCAATACAATATCATTGTTTAGAAATCATTAATGCAAGAACCCATGTTAGAATCATGAAATTTGGACAATTCAACTTGAAAACTTTAGAAAACTTCTTGAGAGTTGGGATCCTTGATGAAGAGAGTTTCAAGGATCAAAATCCATACCTTGATGAAGATAATTCTTCACATTGATGAAGAATATCCACTCAATTCGTAACACCAAGCTCTTCCTTGACTTTGGACTTCAATGGAGTCTTAAGGAATTTCTATGGGATTTTAGTTTAATTTAGAAGAATGAAGTCATCAGTGTGTTTAAGACTTATACACACTTAAAATACGAAAAAGACCCCTTAGGAACCACCAAACATTCTATTTGTAAGTGGGGTGAAATTACACTTTCACCCCTCACTTAACAGCAGCCTGCGAGAACACTGACTCCAAACGACGGTTGCCCATCGACGGGGTGTAGTTCCATACATGGGCCGTACTGTCCTGCATCAATGGGTTCAAAGACTTGAGATTGGTATCTTATCTCCCCAGGATAATTACCAACCGACGCCCACCACCTACGCGGCGTCGACTAGGCCATTTGCGGTCGATTGCCATATGTAGGTGGGACTGCCTTGGGCAGTTTTGGCCACCAACATGGAACCTTCCTCAAGGACCCTTGGTGGGTCCTTGGGGATGTTTTCCTGGACGTTTCCAACCCAAACACAATTATATATGAGTTTAGCACAACTCACATGAATTTCACCCAAAACGAAGACGTAAAAATCGACGAAACATGCTTAGACACACAAGGTCATTACAAGGCACATCTTTCGAACGTCATGAACGTTCTTGGACGTTTGACCTACACACTCCAGGAAACTGGACACAGTGCCTATATATGCTATATTAACTCATTTAAAGACCTCAAAACCTCATGAAACACATAAAACATAAAACCACTTATGAGGCACACATGTGATTTAGTCGTCGAACGTCTTAGTCGTCCCTTGACGTTTGACTTCCAATGCACCTAAAATCTTAGACACTGCCTCAATAACACATAGTAGACCTATTTAGGGCCTTAAAACATCAAGAACAACATGTTAGACTCTAGTTCACCTAAGTTATTTTCGGGGTCTTACATAGAATTTGTCTAAGTGTTGTTAAACTATGTTTGATGTAAACTGTGAATTGTTACGTTGGGCTGATTTTTATGTAGTGTGTAGTTGTGGATTTTCAGTTGGGGTGGTAGGAGTACCCGTATTTCATTCCCTTAGCTTGTGGTCAGAAGTTTACTTGCTGAGTACTGTGTATTTTGGTAGTCACCCCTTGTTTCTACAATCTTTTGTAGGTTACTAGCCCAGACCTCTGTGATATGTTCTCTTCCTTTTTAAGGCTTCTTGGAGATTTGAGAGGTAGTTGTTTATTATCTCAGTAGACCTTCTTACTCTTGTTTATGAGTTTGTTCAACTCTAGAAACAAGGTCATATGAGACTTATATTTTTTTTAAATTTAATTGTAATACTTTAGAGTCTTGTACATGTGACAACCAGGTTTTGGGGATATAGTTTAAGTTGATAGTAAATTTTTTGCATTTTATTGTAATAGTTGAGTTTTAGGCTGACTTGTCTTGGTAGGATAAGATGAGTTCCATCACGCCCATTTCTGGGTTGTGAAAAAATGGTATCAGAGCCCCAAGTGCATAGGTCTCACGTGTATACAAGTTGAGTCTGAGTAGAGTCTTGAGGATTGGTATGGAGACGTCTTTGTTGATCTTTGAGAGACTATAGTGTCTTTTAGCAAAAATCTTCACTTCTTAAGTCTTTATCGTGCATCCTTTGTTCAGTCTGATTCTTATAACAACCTTTCATTCTCTCTCACTTATGTGTTGACTCGTGCGTAGTTCCTCATGTCAGTAGTTGGTGTTGTTCGAATTTAGAGATGATACTAAGGTAAAAGTGATATAATTCTGAAAATGTGTGATCAGATTTGAAACGTTCAATGATTCAAAGGAATTGCGTGAGGTTATGGTTTGATGATTCACTTTGAGGCTAAATAAATGATTAAGTTTAACAATGGATTTATAAATTTCATAAACGTCTCATACTATGTTTTTGGCTAGTCATCTAGTAGTGGGATTACTACTTCTGTGGTATAGGCAATATCTGGAGTAGTTTGACAATTGAAAGTGAAATGATTAATATGATTGCTAGATAATGAACAGTGTAACCTTGGAAAATACAGTTGATATATTTGTCATAACATTAATGGGTTGCTTAGCAAATAATGATGCACAAATTAAGGTTAAAATTTCTTCTACAATAGTAATGATACTTACTTGGTTATTATGCAAGGTGTTACTTTTGATATTGGCCTGACCTACGAAAGAATACAGATAGCTTAGGCTATATACATACCTAATTTGATAATATTTTACAACTATTGATGGGTACAAATATGTGACCTATTTAGATATAATCTTCTCGATAGGTATGGTGTGTTTTGGTGGTGCATTTAACATACTTCACAATCTGTTACTAATGGTATATGAAAATAAATACATTGATGTCAAGTGTTATTACTAACTACTTAAAGGGTTAGCAGTTGTATCACATGTTCATATGATGAGATTCAGTGTTGTATTCACATATGAGGAACCATCTAACTTGTTACCACACACGAATGGGTTAAACATTATTTATAAGAATGCTTTTAGTGGTGGATCATTGATATGGTATTGATGTGTTTAGGTTGTGAAGTGTATCTCGAGAATTTCAAATGAATGGTGATTTCATCGTAAGCTTCATGAAAAGTGGATCGATATTAGGATGACAAGATTATAGGTAGAATAAGTCTCAATGAGTATACTTGCGTGAAGTTAATTAATAATTTTTCCAAGAAACTGCATACAAGAGTGAGTGAATCTTTTGGATTTGATGGTATAACTGGATTTGAGGTGTCATGTTGTAAGACCCCAAAAATGAATCAAGTGAATCTAGATACTAACATGGTTGTCGTGATGGTCTAAGGTCCTAAAATGGTTTATAATGTGGGTTTGAGGCAGTTTCCAAGAACTTAGGTGCATTGGAAGTCAAACGTCAAGGGACGACCAAGACGTTCGATGAGTAAGTCACCTATATGCCTTAGATGTGGTTTTACGTATTGATGTGTGATTCATAAGGTTATAAGGTTCTTAAATGAGTCATCATAGTGTATATAGGCATTGTGTCAAGTTTCATAAAGTTTGGAGGGCAAACGTCCAAGAACGTCCATGACATTCGAAAGGCTTTCCTTGGGACGACCTTGCGTGTCTATGTATGTTTTGTTGAGTTTTACGTGTTTGTTTTGGACGAAACTCATGTGGTATGTCCTAAACTCGTATGCAAATATATTTGGGTTTTAAACGTCTGGGTACGAATCGAAGTAGGACCGACAAGGGGGCCTAAAGGAGGACCCCAACTTGGAACTAAACACTGCCAGACAGTGGCATTTGACTGACCTAAACGACGGCCAGTCGACTAGGCGATGACCCGTAGATAAGTCTCGTCAATGAGGACAAGTTACCTACATATTGAGGAGTCTCTGAAGCAACCCACGAGACCCCAATGACAGGGCGTGGGTGAGACCACGGTCCGTTGGTATGGGCGTCGATGGTGCTGGAATATCTGGCAGTTTTCTTTTAAGACTTGGGGGTTTTGGGAAATTCATCCCAAGTCTTATAAAACGTGGGGACGGTTGTTTTAGGCGTATATTTTAAGAGTATATAAGTGATTAAACTCTCATTTAAACCCTACCATCTAAATCAAAACCCCTTCCCTCCTAAAGTTTCTCCGAAAACCTCCATGTGAGTTCAAAGTGAAGATGTAGCTTGAAGATGGTTCTTCAATGGATTTTATTCTTCAATTAGCTTTGGGTTATTCTAATAAGGTATGATATTTCTTAATCTAAGGCTTGATATTACCTTAGAGCTAATTTCAAAGATGATTCAAAGATTTCAAAAAGATGAAAAAGTTCAATTTCTACTCTAATTCTTGGGTTCTTGCATAAATGGTTTCCAAATGTTTATATATGATGAAATTGATGTTTTCCAATGAAATTGTCCATGAACCCTTGACATTCACAAATCTCTCACTTTGACTAAAATATGGGTTATGTGATCATGCTTAGAGATTGATAAATTCATGTGTAGATTGCTATGGGTTTTTCATTCATGTATAGATTATGTATGTATGGTATATAGGCTGTTTCAATTTGATTAATTTAATAATGAATACTCTTAGATATATTGCATGCTAATCTTACTGAATTGATATTGACTTAATGCTTATAGATTCTAGTGTAGATTTCTATGGGCTTTCTAATGATGTAACAATTGTATTCAATTTATATATAATTGGTTTTAGATTGATAAATTTATATTGAATTAATTTCGATTTCATTGAGTATTATAGTTTATGTATTGAATTGATGTTCATGGCCATGGGTAAGGGACATATGGTATCGGATTGGATGATTTCGCTTTGGAATCGAAGTGGTAAGATGGAGTGGGGGTATGCTTCCCTAATTCTTTTTATTTAATTTTAATTAGACTTCAATTATGTTGTGATTGGTATGGTTCACTTATGGCGTCGAGCTATTTTTCTGCAGGACCTCCTCTACAGTATCGTCACCACTGTGGTCGGAAGGAGAAGTGTTATAAGATTTGAATGGAAGCCCCGGGCAGTGCTATGTGAATTGATGTGGCCTTGTCGGCGTTACTTTATACAATATGATGATCATGTCCTTTTCGGCACTACTTGAAGTATTGTGGTTATTTGTGTAGTTGATTATGTGAAGTAAGATGATATCTATCTACATGTTAAGCAATGTGAAAGTACATGTGTTCTATTCATGTCATCTAGGTTATCTTGTTAGACTATAACTTTGACCATATGTGTATAGTCCTAGGATTGAGTCTTGGTTATTCCTACTTGACTATATGAGTCTATATTGGTCACATTGATGATGTTATGATATGGTAGTGTAGTATGTCTTAAAGATGATAATAGTTATTTCTAAATGCTTAAAAAATGACTAGTAATATATGTTAACGTGAAGTATGTGTTGTCTTGTCTTGGTTGACTTTTGTCCCTTACTTGATGCTTGTATGAATATGAATACGTGATGTCTTCACTTAGGATGCTAAAGTCTCTTAGTCTTGAATGTATGAATGATATGTGTGACCTTGAATGATGTTAAGAGGGTCCTTTATGTGAAACCTTGAACCTAGTGGTAATGTTATGTATGTTGAAGTCGAAAGCCGTAATGGTATCCTTCAAGTAAAAAAAAATGGACTTAAGGTTGATTGGCTGGAACGCCATCATATCAAACCTTAGGAAAGTCATAATGAGCTTCTTGTCGCCATTTTGAACTTGTTATGGAACCCTCTTATGTGAACCTTTAATGTGAATTACTCTATGAGAACGAAGGCTAGCACCGAGTGAGTATGGTAAGGGGAGTAGTTATAGTTAAGTATGAGACTAGATACAAATCATGCCCTTCATATTCGTTAACCATGTGCCTACATGGGATGTGTCCTAGTTTTACCCTTGGCAAGTAGAACACCCTCATCGGAGTAGGTTAGAACTCCGGATTCCATGAGTTGCTACCATGGTATATGTTGGTTATTGCCTATTATCATCGTGTGGGATACTTACTAGAACTAGAAAAGTTCTATAAATTTAGGTGGTGGTATGTGACTCTATCTAGACGTTGCACAATAGGCTTTGAAGATGTTAGTTGGAGCCCTTAGGTCTTGTCCAAGACCATTACTTTAATGTCCTTTATGTGTTAAATGTGTCCTAATGAACTAATGAATATAATGACTTAAGTTAAGAAAGTATGTTAAAATGAATAAGTACCTATCTAGAGTAGTAAGGGTTGTTTAGTTAAGGCATGAAGGGGACATATGAATGGTCACTTCTCATCTTACCTAGATAAGTCTTAAGAATTACTCTAGTTAGGGAATTTGGTTTATTATGTGGACATGATGTAAGCCTTAGGTAGTCATAAGGATTATTTAGGTAATATTGAATAGGTCTGTATGGACGTTATCTTCTTGAGTTACTTAAGTAGGTCTTTTGATAGCCTTTGGAAGGAGAATGTCATATCATCTATATGTTCATGTATTATGTGAGCATGATTCTATCCTAGGAAGTCTATAGGATCTCTTGAGTGTGTGTGTAATATATTGTATGAGAGGTCACTTCACAACTCACTCAAGTGAGGCTTAGAAGCACCATTGGTAGGAGAATCTCATACTCTTTGTTGGTGTCTTGTAAGTGCGTATGTGACTCATCATAAGTAGTCTTGGATCATTTAGGCATGCCTAGAGAGGTTGTATGGGTGGTCTCTCTTTGTGTGACTTAAGTGAGTCTTAGGATAGCTTTAAGTGGTATAATTACATGCTAGAAGATGTCTAAGTGAAGTGGAAGAATTTCCCTGTAACACTGAATTGAGTTCACTGTACAATGAAGTGAGTTCACTGGAAATTGCACTTAAAATGTGACTTTTTGTTAAATGATTTCTTATGTGTTTCTAAGTTGTTAAATATTGTTCTTATGCTTATAGTATGATGTTTTAATTGAAATTCATGAAAAACATGCTATTTATTAAATGTCCCTTTTCATGGTTTTTGCATGTCTTCTATACTTAGTACATCTAACGTGCTAACTCCTTCTTTTCCCTTTTTGACTAAGGTGTAGGGAATTGGAAGTTTTGATGTGTCATGGAGGATGGATATGTTTCTAAGGCTTGAAGATGAAGTATCAGTGAGTCCTCATCAATTCGAGGACAATATCCACATGTCCTTTATGTCATAGTCTTTATTTTATTGTCTTGTATGGGATTAGTCCCAAGTGTTGTATACTCTAAAGTTTAAATGATTTAAGTAGATATTGTAAAGATTTAATGTTTTAAATGAAAGTCTTCCTCTTGTGCAATGTTTATGAAAGAGTTCTTCATGTAAGAAGAAAGTTTTAAATTTTTACTCATTTTAGAATGTTTATTATGCAATGAATGATACGAAAGGCTTTGATAAGACTTCTTGAAGTCTCATTTGCCGTGTGACGGCACAAAGATGCCCTAACTTCTAGGGTGTACTGCGAGTCGTTACACATGTCATTGAGAATGTTGACTTCCTGGTGATGGCAAAGTCTAACTGAGCATAATGGTAATAAGAGTTCGCGATGAATTGTGATTGAGACATAGCTTTATGATAAGGATTGTTGGTTAAAAGAATTTTGGTATTTTAATGATGACTTGTGAGCATCTAAGTTTGTCGTTTACTATTTTTTGGTGAGTATCTTGATTGCATTGATAGTTATAAGAGGTGCTGAGATACCACTTGAATAAAATTGAAAAGAGCTAGAGTCATAAATGAAAATAATTAGTGTAGTGTAGTTTGGTCTTTAGAAAGAGGCGATCGAGAACAAGGATATTTATTGAGATTGTAAGGTCAAAGTTGTATATTAAAAAAGAGTGGATAATTCAATTTAGAGACATGTGGTTTCATCTATTTTGCACAGATAATTGTAATAGTTTTACGGGTTCATCATATTGGTTAAATACTATAGGATAAAACTTGAAAAAGGTGTGTATAGATGTTCAACTCGAGTCTTCTTATAATTTTTTTCATGGTTTTGAGTTTGGTAGTGAGTACGACTAAAATATTTAGCAAAACATATGATTAGGTCGATAGAGAGGCGATCAATGATAAGCTAAGATACGTGAGTTAAAGGATAAGGTAAAATATCATGGATTTTTGGTCAAAGAATAAGATTGGTAAGAGAGTTAAAAAAAATAACAAGAATTTTAGTATGTTGAAGATTTCAATATAGTTAGAAATTTTGTACCATGGGAGGAATTAAAGAGATGTGAAAAATAAGACCTCTCATATAGAGTCTTGGTTAGAAGTTGGAGGGTGGATAAGTTTTTCATTTATAAGTTCTAATATACCTAAGGATGTGAATTATTCGGTATAGACTCATTAGGAATTTATCAACAATTTTTATGAAGATTGGATTTTGGTTTGTGTGAAAAACAGTGAGGTGTGTAAGATTATGTGTTGTTATGTGGAGCCAAATTGTTCAAATTACGATAGGTAACTTATTTATGTTAAAAAATGCGGACCTACTGTTTTACATAATAAATGAGGATTTGAGGAGATCAAAACTACTTCGTTGATGGGACGATAAAGACTGTTATGATGTGTTACTTAGGCATTTGATAGTGAGTAGAGGTGATGATCTTATGGTATTCGAATTATTGGAGTGACCAAGAATTTTTTAAGTGTTGGTATCAGGTATATGATGGTGTGAATGATAGTAAAAATTGGTATCTGAAAAATTATGTGGAGTTGAATTGAGTGTAATTCAGTTGTTGTGTTTTGATTGTAATGTACTTCTAGATTTAAAATTACAGTCTTTGGGGTGACCTGTATTTGTCATGAAATGCTTAAATGGAAGAAAGTCATAGTTCAAAAATTTTGGAGGCGACAATGTGCTTGCTAAGAAGACTTTGGTACTAGTTACAATTTGAGAGTAAAGTAAATGATTGGTATAGTTATGATGCTTGTTAGTATTAGGTGTTTTGGTTTTAGTGGAGTACTTTGAGAAGTATGTAAGGTTTGATAAATTGAGTATTTCGGAGACTATAATGGAGATCAAACTAGTTGATTATGGGTGGATAAAAATTGAGTAAATAGAGTTAGATGAATGAGAATGTTTGATATGGTCACTATGAAAGAAGTATCAAGTGTTATTCAATTTTGATTTTGTATTGTAACATTGCGAAAAATTTTATGTCCAGTGAAGAGCCCAATAGGTCTTTAAGAATGCGTATTAGGGATACATAGGCATTCCTATTCCCAATATTGAGAAATATGGCCGTAGTATAGAAAATTAGCTATGGGGTAATAGCCAATTTTTATATAATACCCAATAAGCAAAATATTGGGTATATTAGAAAATATTGACTTAATGGGTGTTAGCCATATATCTAAGTATTAATAAGCTTGTTTAAGAAATGTACCTGCAAGGAAGATCCTAAGATAAAATTCAGAAATGCATCAGTTGCAAACACATTAGGTACTAGACATCCAAGTGTCAAGCCTAGAACCCTAAGTACATAACCATTTAAAATGATCATGTAGAGTTAGCAGTGCGCAAAGGACATAGTGAGGGTCCTTGGGACAATAAGTAAACATTCCCAAAGGAACCATAAATAAAAGTTAATTAGGAAAGTACAACCAACACATGTGCAGGCACATGTGCAAGACATGTGAAGAATCTGCGAAAGGAGGGACCACCCTAACCGAATTCGGTTAGGGTAGTTGGGGGGAAAACGTGCACAAGGATCAACATCATGTGAGGCCTAACTTCCTAATTAACTCTACATCCTAACTAAATTTCCAAACTAGCTAAATAACCTAGGACCAAACGAAATAAACTAATTAGTGCACCCGACAACCTAGGACTTAACCGGGTGACACTAACCTAGTAACTAGTTAAAGAGACAACCTAGTATCTAACATAGGATGGTCTAAAAGATTGGTTATGGTCCTAACAACTTAGGTATACTTTAGTAATTACCTTAGGATACTTAATTAATTAATTTTGCAACTTAATTAATTAATTTAAAGGGAAAAATCGAAATCACAAAACAATTTCCAGATTTCGGTTAAGACAAGAAAGAGACAACCTAGTACCTAACCTAGGATGGTCCAAAGAGTTTGTTAAGGTCCTAACGACCTAAGGTTACTTTATTAATTACCTTAGGTAATCTAATTAATTAGATTAACTATTTAATTAATTAATTTAAATTTTCAAAATGACCTAGTATAATTCAAGAAATATCCTAGTACTTAACCTAGGATGGTCGTAAAGGGTTAATTATAGTTCCAATGACATAGGGGTACTTTAGTACTTACCTAGGTCCCTAATTTAATTAAATTAAGGATTTAATTAATTAATACAAATTCAAAATATTAACCGAAACCATAGTCAATACAAATTTCCAGATTTGACTAAGTGTTATGTTCTCCTATGTTTATTGAACTTAGGAGGGACGTTTTGGTAATTGGTTAATTAGTTTATTAAATTAACTTATTAAACATAAGTGTTATAATTAAATATAAGTTCTTAAACCTTAAATTCACGTTCAAACTCAAAGAAAAGGGGACGCAAAAATAGTGAGCAACGAACGCAAGAAAAAAGCAAAAAATTTATCGATTTCTCTAGGGAGATTTCAAGGTTTCGTTCAAAGGTGGTCTTTGTAGATTAAGTTCTAATCTCAAGTTATGGGTTTATCTAATGAAATTATATCTCCAAGATAACTTTCGTTGAATGATTCAAAGATCTTGAAAACTAGGGTTGTTCCCGTCGTTCTTGTCGAACTCCATTCCCTAGTATCCTTGTTATGATTCCAATGTTGAATAGGTGAGAAATCATGTTGTTGGTATGTGATGTTGGCTGATATTAATGTGTATGGTTTTTGATTAAATAATGATTGAATGAACCTATTAATTTGACTCATTTGATGCTAAATGTTATCATGTGAATTAAAAGAATAGTACTACGTTAAAGATATGTCCGAAAATGTTATGTATGAAGATGTTACGGTCTGTTGTGCATACTTGCTGTCAATATGACGTTATAAAGATGATATATTAATCAAATTCTAATATGATGCTACTGAATATGTTTAAGAAAACGTTATGCCTAAAGTTATGTTATAAGGTTAGCTAAAAAGATCTCCGTGAAATCATAATTTGAGAGAATGTTTGGCTTATGTCAATAAAATGGATAAGAAAAACATTATTCAAAATTTAAATGGGAATTGGCTATAATTATATCTCTAAATAAGTAAAAGATTGGCTAATGAATAATGTATCCCAAATGGATCATGATTGAATGAAACTTTTGCTTATGCCAACAAAATAGTTATGACATCTATAGCCAATTGCTTATGCATATACTAATCTTATGACGATAAATTGGATTGTCAAACAAGTTGTAGGGAATTGGATATAATATTATGTTAAATAACTAAAAGATTGACTAATATATAATGTATAAAAATTTAAGCATGTTGAACATTAAAATTGGCTTATGCCAACAAATATGGTTATGAAATCTATGCCCAATTTTTTATGCCAATATTAATCATATGCCAATATTGTGTAGTTAGAGTAACAAGAACCCATAATCAAGCGCATGTCACTCATTGCGACAACTCTCAACATGCTCTAAAAGAATAACATATGAACTCATGAAACTCATTGAGTGAAGTGCTCATCGTCCATAAACGATGATATGAATCTACTACACTAAAGTAAGTAACGTGAGTTATAACATAATTGAAGGGGTCTAAAGTAAGTAAGTCACAAGAATGGAGTGTTAAAGGAAGTGAGAAAAGTCTCACTCACACCTAAGCTACTATGTTAAAAGAATACTCATGTATGAAGGTGTTAGAATGTGTAAACCAGTCTCATTAACACCAAAGGATGATATGTAAGGAAAATTCACATTTCATCAATGTAAAGTAAGGATGAACAGTCACCAATAGAGTAAGTAAATCTCAATCTAGAAGCAAGACTTCATAACGCTTGAGTCAACACTCAAAAATAATGAAGAAATGATCATTCACGTAATGAGGTGAGTAATTATGTTAATCTATGATGCTAATGAAAATAGTGACAACATGATAAGAGGCTAAGATGAATGGTTAGACAAGTCTCAACCAAACCTAAGTAAAGGACACTAAAAGTACGCATCTAAGAGAGTGTTGAATATCAAGAGACAAGTACCAGTCATACTTTATATGTAAGTGTAAGGAAAATTAACACTTAATATTAATGATGAGATGATAAATCATCTAATGAGCAATGATTCTCTCATTCCAGAAGCCAACTTCTATGATGTGTGAGATGAATGTAATGGAACTTTATACTGAGCACCGGGAAGGCAGAGGTTCCAGAAAATCTCATGAGATGAGACTATCCGTTTAGGCGGGTATGGGTCTTCTTATATCTCCTAGTCTTTGAACCTATGCTTCCAACATAGGGTTCTAGCAGGGTTCAATTCCCTATATATGCTAGCATGTTTTGTTTTCAGCTTGACCAGTGACTCCACCTCTTTTCCGTGTGGGGAAAACACCGGATTTCATGATCTCACATGATCTATGTCGATTAAAGTTGAAGTTCCTCAATGTATGAAAGATAAAGAAATGAACGATACTGAAGGTGTTTGTGCAAGACAAATAGGAGGTGAAATCAGATTCAAGTAATGACATTAGGTCATTCTTTGTCATTGCACTTCCTGATCCCGATGAGAGTCTTAAACTTCATCCTAGGTATAGCTGGTGTTTACATCAGCCTACGAATGAATGAAATGAATAATGTGAAGTACGAATGAACGAATGAAGCATACTCTGTGTTTCCTAACGAAGGCCATCGGGTTGAGATCTGATATGTTGGGTCCTCACTTGATATGTATTAATGTTATATCCACAATTCCAAGGTCTCGTAGATATGAAATGTATAATATATAAAACATGAAAACGTTAACTAAATAACCCATAACTTCCCTAACATGAAAGTAATGAAATCAATGGAATGACCAATAGAGAATGAACAAAGCATAAGAATAGTGTAATGAATGACTTGCTATAAGAATAGTCAAAGCATGTCCAATGAAATTTATAATAAGTAAACGGCATAGTTAATAATGAATCTTTATGTCTTGAAAATTAACAAAGCCAAATAAAATATGCATATAATGACTTCTTTTATTGGGAAAATATCAAAGACAACAATGAATTCAAATATTCTTATCCAAAATGATTAACTAATGTATTTAGCTAATAAAGATTGGCTTATAAAGAATTCATGCCCAAAGTAAGCAAGATCATAAGCTTTAATGATATGCCCCAAGAACTATGCACATTCTGAAATCAACTAATTAATGAGTATAGTCAATAAGTATTGAGTTATAAATGTATCCATGCCCCAAATTGTAATTAAGTCATTTCCTTAATCTCATGAATTACTTACTTAATTCATTGTCGGTATGGGAATACAATGAATCATTGCACTTTTAAGTAAAACATAGGACCAAAAGAATTATTAAGCTACACAACAACAAGAAAAAAAAGATTGATAAATAATCTAAGTGTACAAAGAGGAGCTCTCGGCCTAAGAGGATCAAAAATCTCAAATTTTCGCCCGAGTTATTCTAAAATTATGTTGATGATACTAGTGTCTTGTAATCATATTGAAAATGATTTGTGTGCTTTGAATGCATTAAAATACAACATATTCGTACCAAAACTCACAACTAACGATTTAGGAAAGTGTAGTGACTAGGCTTTCCAGAAATAACATGTTGTTTAGGAAGAGCTTTCTTTGATCATGCATGGATGATATACCGTGGTTTCATGGTATTATTAATACTTTTTCCTTAAGTTTAGTGTGTCCAAAAGCCTTTTTGTGCTAATTTTTATATAAGTTTCTCTTTATTTGCAGGAAATCTGTCTAAAAGATGAATGCGGAGGTTTTTTAGCAAGAAATACAGAAAAGTACCACCTACGGAGCTTGTGACGGTCCGTCATGCTCGTGACGATCCGTAGGTGGCATCATAATACAGCTGCTGAAGGAAGATGGGGAAGTCTGACCAAGTGTGGGGTTACGGAAACCGTGACGGACTGTCTTAGCCATGACGGTCCGTCCTGCTGGTTCGTCATGAAGATCAGAGTAGTAGTCCCAGTACCCAAATTCCAAGAGTTCAAGTGTTTTGGAAACGAGACCCTCGACGGACCGTTGTGCCTGTGACGATCCGTCATACCTGCCGTCGAGGGTAATGAAGAAAGCAGCAGAAGAAATTGCATAAGTATGGGACGACGGAGTCCATGGCGGTCCGTCGTGACCACGACGATCCGTCGCGAGGTCCGTCGATCCAGCCGCGTTTTGACAGATTTCCAGCAAATAGAGTCCTTATTGAATTAGGTTTTATTTTTTTATAAATAGTTTGAAAAACCTCGTTTTTGAGGTTGGATTCTTGATTATTTTTTAGACTCTTTGTGAGATTCTTGATTATTTTGAGATTCTTGAATATTTTGAGACTTTTGTAATTGATTGTTGGTGACTTTTGCTGATTAATCAAGTGAACTTTCAGATTTTACTCTTTCGCATTGAAGTAAGTGCATGAATTCATATATCATATATTTGAATATTGTGATTATGAATATGGGTAACTAAACTCCATAACTAGGGTTGTGGGAACCATAGGCGAATAATGAGGTAAAACCTAACTAAAATAACAATTCTAGAATAGTGTCTTGCATGTATTGATAATTCTTTCGCTTAGAAGTCTTTTTAATGGATGGCCAACATTAGAACTCGCCTTAATGCTACTTGTTGGACCAAGGAGGTAGATAATTGTAAAAGAATTATCAACATAGATTTAGTGTATACTATCTAATAGGCTAGTATTGATTGGTACGAGCTAACAACTTAGTCAAATATCGAATACGATGCATGATATGAGGTAAAGATAAGGGTTAGTATAGCAACACACGTAGCCGGACCAAGGTGCGGAGTGAAATTTTCTAGATGCCGGACCAACGATTTAGAAATAAATAATTTATCACTTTGCATGCAAGATACTAGGAAAGAATTGTTATAGTTAGAATTATCAAGTTATGAACCTGTGGGGAACACTTAAACCCTAGGTACTTTTGTTAATTGATTAAACTCCAAGGTTTGATTCTGTTAGTTGGTTACTTTAATTTAGTTAGTTATCTTTATTAATTTAGAAATAAAACCCCCCATTATTGTCTTTTAATTATTAAGAAAATAATTGACTAAATAATAGTAATAATAGCTTGAAGTTAAGTCTGAACTATTTTCCTCGTGGGAACGATCCCAACCTCATTAGTTGGGTTCTTTACTTGATACGACCGCTTTACTTCTTATTTGAGAAATAAGTTTGAGCGTATCAATAGACTTATGTGCATGTGTGCAACCCTCCATATTTAGTACAAGTGGTGTACTAACCCCTACTATTTACTATTTTATAGATGCAGGTTAAGGGACATATTGACGACTCTTGCAACGGTTTGGACATCATCATTCTCCAAACCATTTAGTAGGTCCTCTTGATTTTGAGGATGCTACAGTTTTAGTCTTTCCTTAGTTTTAGACAAAGCTACTGGAGGTTTTTTTACTAGAGTTTCTTTCATACTTTCATTTCGAAGCTTTTGTAAAAGGTCGTGTTTGGCAAACGTATTTATGATATATTCATATTTTGTTCGAATTGATACTTATGATAGATGTTTGTTACATTTATGTTGAGCTTAGTATACGATGAATTATTGAAATAACTATATGAAGTCTATGTATACTTCATACATTTAAAAGTTTTAAATTTTCCGCTAAAATTAACCATGTGAATGTGATGAATGCAAGATAAGGCTTGTCTGCGATCTCTAAGAGTTCAACGATGCCGGTTGCGATCCGAATTCCAGAATCCGGGTTGTGATAACCTTTGTATCAAAGCATGAGGTTAAAGACCTAGGAACTAAAGCTCAACACAACCACGTTACGTAGTTTCTTACTTATGGTTGTTAAGCGCGCCACAATCATGACTTAGATACTACGCGATGATAGGAAATTCTCCATTCTTCTACTCTTTATCGTGCTATCTAGAGCTTTGACACTTTGTGTGAATATAAGTATCTAACTTCCTTCTTGTATGAACACGAAGAAAAATACACGCAAGAATCAGGATGGCCAAGTTGTCTAAGGCACCAGACCTAAAATTTGGCCTTCCTAGGAAAGGGCCATAATGGAAATAACCAACATGGCCGAAAGACGTGTGGTGAGTGTGGTTGTTCGCATTAAGGTGAATGCATGGTAATGTCTAAAAGCCTGCTATGAGTATTTGTGAGGAGGAGAATGATAAGTTGGCTGCATACCAACTCAAGAATATGGCTTAAACATGGATTTTCTTCATAAGTGTTATGCTATAATAGACTATAGAAACAGGGTAGTAAGGCTTCAGTTTACAAATAAGTTGGGTTTGTAACAACCCTAAAAATGGATATGCTAAGTAATGCTTAATGTGTCTAGAATGCCAACGATTAGACCGGGTTCACACGGATTGATGCGCATAGAACCAGACCTCGGAACCCTTGCTACATCCAAGCCAACTAACTTGGGGAGTTAGTTGATCTAGGAAAGGTTGGGTCAAACCATGTAGGGCTCTTGAATACAAAGATTTACTTGAAGGAGTCCTTACGGACTTAAAAAGGGAAAATCGTAGGTTTGAAGGGTTTAGGGGTAAAATGGTCCTTTTCCAGGATAAAGGTAGTATATTAATTACCCTAAATATATAATTAAATATTTAAATAAATAAGGTGGATGGGCATTTTGGGGAGAGAGGGCCGAAATTGGGCTCTTGAAGTGAAGTCTTGCTCCACCAGGGTTCGAACCTAGGTGGAAGCAATGGATTTAATTGTTTTTAATTTAAGTTGGTAAATTAATTTAATTATTTTATATTTATTATTTATTATATAATTTAAAATAAGAGAAAATCAGATTTTTAATAATTAAATAAAACCTTATTTGACTAAGTCCTAAACTAGACTCCTAAGCCTAAGAAAACTCTTCTCTCCTACACTCATCTCTCTCTCTCTCTCTCTCTCACGTCTCTATCACTCTCACTCATGTTTTTCTCTGCCAAAGAACTTACAAAAACAGTAGGTAAAACCAAAGTTCTTCACACTTGAAGAACTCACAACAAAAATTATAAAATAACAATTAATCAAACACGTTAGGCAAATAGAGGGTTTTTCCATCAAGTTTGTGTTGAAGCTCTTGGATTTGGACATGTCTTTGGAGGGGTTCTTTGGGAAGCAAGTCGAGGTTTGAACGTCAAAAAGGTATGGGTTCTCTTATCTTTTGGTCCCTTTCCCAAGAGACCCCTTAAGGTTTTGAATATTCATTCCGAAAACTAGAATTGTTCCATGTTGCATATCCCTGTCACTAGCTCACATTGAATCATAGGTTGGTTATGTTTGTTGGAAGAAATCTAGGGATGAAATGTGTTTTCGTGATGATTATGTGTTTATATGTATTTTTGAAAATTATGTGACTTATGTTTATGTTCCCGAAAATGTAACTACGTGTTTATGTGTGTGTTATCGTGGCTATTGTTCATGGTTTAGAACATGAAATGGCATGATAGTTTTTTATATTTCATGTACACATGTTGATGTAATATGAGTTGACATGTGGCTGATTTGAGGGATAATCTCTTGGCTAAACGAATCCATGAAAGCGCACCTAAAACGTTCTAAATGCACTACGAAATTCCCCTAAGAACTAAGGTGTAACTTGATGAAAGGATGCTGAAAAAATTAAAAGAAAATTTCCAGTTTCTAGTGATTAATTTCGGTCAGCAAAGATGGTTCAAAATGTTGACAAAACTGAATTAAAACAAGTGAGGTCATGGAGGATTGAACCCGTGACCTCACCATGTTAAAAACCATGAAAATAAAGAAGTAAAAAGAAATTTGATGAAGGGGACTCGAACCATGGTATTGGCTGGAAAATGTAACTTAAAAGAAAAAATAATAAATGAGAGGAGTGGCATTCAAACCCACCACCTCTCAATCAGATTTGAGGAAGAATAAAAGAAAAAAAATAAAATGTGAAGCATGGGAATCGAACCCACTACCTCTAGGCAGTGAAGGAGAGTAAAGAAAATGAAAGAAAAGAAATGTGAGGCGTGGCAATTACACCCACGACCTCTAGGCAGTGAAAGAGAATCAAAGGAAATGAAATAAAAGAGATGTGAGGCGTGGAATTGAACCAACGACCTCCTAGGCAGATTTAAGGAGAAAAATTAAAAGAAATTAAAGAGGGGTTGTGGGGGTTCAAACCCACAACCCCTTGGACAAAGGAGAGAAATTTAAAGGCAATGAAAATAAAAAGTAAATGAGGTTTTAGGGGTTCGATCCCACATCCTCTTAGTTCCATTAAGCGAAAAATGAAGAGAAATTAAGGAAAAAATAAAATGAAGGCATTGGGGCTCGAACTTGGGTCCCCAAGCTGTATGGATCAAACCAAAATGAATAAAAAAATGTAAGTGTTGTTCAAGAGATTTGAAAACCGGGTTCCCTTCCCCAAATTCGGTATTGATACATAAGTCATCAGTGAATTAAATGTTCAAGAATAATGCTACCTACTTATATCAAAATCGAGATCTTGCCATACGTACAAGATGCATAAGTATTGTACTACATAATCTTAGGAAGATATGAGTCATTTAAATGAACTATGAATGAAGCCTAATGGCTTGTATGTATAGACCCATAAGTCTAGCATACGTTTAAAAGTAAGTGAACCTAAGACGTATGTAATGATATGATAAAACCCTAGAAGGGAAAATTAGGAGCGTAAAATACACTAAATGGCCAAGTGCATTGGCATATGATGAAATGAACAATAAAATGATGAAACCCTAGAAGGATTAAGTAAGACTGTGAAACACACCAAATGGCCAAGTGCATTGGCATATGATGAAATGAACATTCACGTAAAAAGGGTGAGTAACTATGAAGATAAATTGTGCTAATGATAATGAATGTGGTTACAACATGATATGAGGCTGATGCAAAAGAAGAGAGCAATCTCAAATGAGCCTAAGTAAATGTTACCAAAATTTACTCACCTATGAGAGTGTAAAGTTAATGAAGAGACCAGTCTCTATGAACACTCTAATGAAAGTATTGAGATTAACACACTTAATACTAATTATGAGATAAGAAATCATCTATTGAGATATGATGTCCTCATACTAGAAGCCAGCTTCCATGACGTATGAGTTGAATGTAATGGGACTTTATACTGCGAACCGATAGACTAGCTATGAGCGGTGATGCCTTCTTTCGGGAAGGGAGGAGGTTCACGTACCTCTCATGAGATGAGACTGTCCGGCATGCCGGGTATGGGTCTCCTTATATCTCCTAGTCTTCAAACACATACTACCAATATAGGGATCTGGTGGGGTTCAATTCCATGTACGCTAGCACGTTTTGGGTCACTTTGGCCGGTGATTCCACCTATTTGGTGTGGGTTTTCATGACATTGGATTTCATGATACTCACATGATCTATGTCGGTTAAAGTTCCCTATGAATGAATGAGGCCAGCCTCAAATGATGCACATAATGAAACGAATGATACCAAAGGTGTTAGGATAGGATAATCAAGATGTGAGTTAGATTAAAGTAATGACATTAGGTCATTGCACAACGAACCCGATGAAAGTCTTAAACTACATCCTAGGAATAGCTAGTGCTTACACTGGCCCATGAATGAAATGAAATAAAGTACGTATGAATGAATGAAGCAGACTCTGTGTTTGCTAAAGCATACTCCCTAGTTGTGGTCCCATATGTTGAGCCCTTATTTTTGGGAAGTCTTAATGTCAAGTCCATGATTCCAATGTCTCATGGTATACGAATGAATGATATGAACAATGTTATGTGTTACATGAATTATGATGTATGCTATGTGTACGCTGTTGTGTGTTGTGTACAATATGTTAAGTATGATGATGCATGTTACTCTCATGGTATAACTTTCCTAATCCAAATTTGAAAATCTCATAAACTTTCCTAATCCAAATTTGAAAAGCTCACTCACTTTCCTAATCTCAATTTGGCAAGTCTACTGACTTGACCTTCTACAATTATGTTGTTAGGAAAGAGATATTCTTACTCATGCATGTCCTTGATGTGTGCTTGCATATACCCATACATAGTACAGGTGTGTACTAACCCTATACAACTCTACAGCTATCCGGATGTTGCATATCCATCCGAACTAGTAGGACCTCATGCTTTCGAGGACGCTTGCCCATTTACATTCTAGATTAGGTTTAGGATTGAGCTAGTGGAGTTTGTTCCACTAGCGTTTATTGTTATAATAAATTGTTCCTGTCATTTGATGATCTTAATGTTAGATGGTTGATGGTGAACAATTACGTATGTAGTAGAATGTTTAGTAAGCATGTTAAGAAGCAAAATTTTTTACATTTTCTAGCTAAAATTAACCTAGATGAAGTAAGAATGACGTAAGTAGACTTGTCTACGACCTCTGAGAGGTCAACGACGCCGGTTTCGTCTGGGGTCTAGATTCCAGTCATGACAGCGTTCAAATGAGAAGGGTGTGGTTCAAATCCAACAAGCCAAGGCAGATGGTTGCTGAACCCCCAAGAGAAACCGATTCTATGCATTGAAAGGAAGAGAGGAACAAGAGAATTTCGCGAATGTGGATAATGGTAACTTGCTTGTCTTCTCATTTCCTGTTTATGAATAATAAGATCTAGGATATTCCTTGTCTATGGTTACTCCATTGGTGGCTAATCAATTTGACTTACTTCCTGAGATCTTACATGAACCGTTTCTAGTTAGTACTCCCATAAGAGATAGTGTTAAGGCCGAAGGGGTATGTAGAGAAGTAGATGACATAGTGGCAAGTCCCTTTGAAATTATGTTGGGCGTCATTAGTTTCAAATATTAAAGCCAACAAGATGTTATCTAAGAGGTTAGATATACTCTTCCTAAGTCTGGTTTTTTATTAAAGAAACTCATAGTTTAAGTACATTAGTCAATCTTGATGTTTTAAGTCCATAATCCTTCGTCTTATTCTTGCACTATATGAGTTAAAATAAGTTCATGCTTGCATTCATGTTGCTAATTTTGTATAGCGTAGACATGGCTTTTGTGTTGCATGAGTTGTGACGCATTATGTTAGGTGTGATTGATAAGGAAGTTCCTCAATCTCAAATATGACGCTTCAAATGAGTTTGAGTAATACGTATCATGCAGAGTAAGTGTGAATCAGATATTCACAGAAAGTAAAGTTTCAAGCATGTTAAAGTATATGCGAAAATCACCCTCTTTGTTTAAATGACGTGTAGTGTCATTTGGGGAAGAATGTTCTTAAAGGGGGGATAATGTAACATTCTGAAAAATTTTATATCTAGTGAAGAGCCCAATAGGTCTTTAAGAATGCGTATTGGGGATACATAGGCATTCCAACGCCCAATGTTGAGAAATATTAGGCATAGTATAGAAAATTAGTTGTGGGGTACTAGCCAATTATTATATAATATCCGATAAGCAAAATATTGGGTATATTAGAAATTGTCTTAATGGGTGTTAGCCATATATCTAAGTATTAATAAGCTTGTTTAGGAAATGTTCCTGCAAGGAAGACCCTAAGCTAAAATTCAGAAATGCATCAGTTACAAACACATTAGGTACTAGACATCCAAGTGTCAAGCCTAGTACTCTAAGTACATAACCATTTAAAATGATCATGTAGAGTTAGCAGTGCGCAAGGACATAGTGAGGGTCCTTGGGACAATAAGTAAACATTCCCAAAAGAACCATAAATTATAGTTAGTTAGGAAAGTACAACCAACACATGTGCAGGCACATGTGCAAGACATGTGAAGAATCTGCGAAAGGAGGGGACCACTCTAACCGAATTCGGTTAGGGTAGTTAGGGGAAAAAACGTGCACAAGGAACAACTCCATGTGAGGTCTAACTTCCTAATTAACTCTAGATACTAACTAAATTGCCTAACTATCTAAATAACCTAGGACCAAACACAATAAACTAATTAGTGCACCCGACAACCTAGGGCTTAACCGGGTGACACTAACCTAGTAACTAGTTAAAGAGACAACCTAGTGTCTTACATACGATGGTCCAAAATGTTGGTTATGGTCCTAAAAACTTAGGGATACTTTAGTAATTACCTTAGGCTACTTAATTAATTAATTTTGCAACTTAATTAATTAATTTAAAGGGTAAAAAACCGAAATCACAAAATAATTTCCAGATTTCGGTTAAGACAAGAAAGGGACAACCTAGTACCTAACCTAGGATGGTCCAAAGAGTTTGTTAAGGTCCTAAAGACCTAAGGGTACTTTAGTAATTACCTTAGGTAATCTAATTAATTAAATTAACCATTTAATTAATTGATTTAAATTTTTAAAATGAAATCCTTTCACTAACCTAGTATAATTCTTGAAATATCCTAGTACTTAACCTAGGATGGTCGTAAAGGGTTAATTATAGTTCCAATGACTTAGGGGTACTTTAGTACTTACCTAGGTCTCTAAATTAATTAAATTAAGGATTTAATTAATTAATATAAATTCAAATATTGACCGAAACCATAGTCAATACAAATTTCCAGATTTGACTAAGTGTTATGTTCTCCAATGTTTATTGAACTTAGGAGGGACGTTTTGGTAATTGGTTAATTAGTTTATAAAATTAACTTTTAAACCTAAGTGTTATAATTAAATATAAGTTCTTAAACTTTAAAATCACGTTCAAACTCAAAGATAAGGGGACGCAAAAATAGTGAGCAACGAACGCAAGAAAAAAGCTGAAAATTTATCGATTTCTCTAGGAAGATTTCAAGGTTTCGTTCAAGGTGGTATTCGTAGATGAAGTTCTACTCAAGTTATGGGTTTATCTCGTGGACTTCTTTCTCCAAGATAACTTTCTTTCGAATGATTCAAAGATCTTGAAAACTAGGAATGTTTCTCGTCGTTCTTGTCGAACTCCATTCCCTAGTATCCTTGTTACGATTCCAATGTTGAATAGGTTAGAAATCATGTTGTTGGTATGTGATGTTGGCTGATCTTAATGTGTATGGTTTTTTTATTAAATAATGATTGAATGAACCTATTAATTTGACTCATTTGATGCTAAATTTTATTATGTGAATTGAAAGAATGATACTATGTTAAAGATATTTCCGAAAATGTTATGTATGAAGATGTTACGGTCTATTGTGCATACTTGCTGTCAATATGACGTTATAAAGATGATATATTAATCAAATTCTAATATGATTCTATTGAAGATGTTTAAAAAAACGTTATGCCTAAAGTTATGTTATAAGGTTAGCTAAAAAGATCTCTGTGAAATCATAATTTGAGAGAATGTTTGGCTTATGTCAATAAAATGGATAAGAAAAACATTATTCAAAATTTAAATGGGAATTGGCTATAATTCTATCTCTAAATAAGTAAAGATTGACTAATGAATAATGTATCCCAAATGGAGCATGATTGAATGAAACTTTTGCTTATGTCAGCAAAATAGTTATGAAATCTATAGCCAATTGCTTATGCCAATACTAATCTTATGCCAATAAATTGGATTGTCAAACAAGTTGTAGGGAATTGGATATAATATTATGTTAAATAACTAAAAGATTGACTAATGTATAATGTATAAAAATTTAAGCATGTTGAACATTAAAATTGACTTATGCCAACAAATATGGTTATGAAATCTATGCCCAATTTTTTATGCCAATACTAATCATATGCCAATTTTGTGTAGTTAGAGTATCAAATGATAATATAAGCACTAATAAACTAATTCAATGAAACCATAATCAAGGTTATGTCACTCATTGCGACAACTCTCAACATGCTTTAAAAGAATAACATATGAACTCATGAAACTCATTGAGTGAAGTGCTCATCGTCCATAAACGATGATATGAATCTACTACTCTAAAGTAAGTAACGTGAGTTAAAACATAATTAAAGGGGTCTAAAGTAAGTAAGTCACCAGAATGGAGTGTTAAAGGTAATGAGACAAGTCTCACTCACACCTTAGCTACTCTGTTAAAAGAATACTCACGTATGAAGGTTTTAGAATGTGTAAACCAGTCTCATTAACACCAAAGGATGATATGTAAGGAAAATTCACATTTCATCAATGTAAAGTAAGGATGAACAGTCACCAATAGAGTAAGTAAATCTCAATCTAGAAGCAAGACTCCATAACGCTTGAGTCAACACTAAAAGATAAAGATGAAATGATCATTCACGTAATGAGGTGAGTAATTATGTTGATCTATGATGCTAATGAAAATGGTGACAACATGATAAGAGGTTAAGATGAATGGTTAGACAAGTCTCAACCAAACCTAAGTAAGGGTCACTAAAAGTACGCATCTAAGAGAGTGTTGAATATCAAGAGACAAATATTAATCATACTTTATATGTAAGTGTAAGGAAAATTCACACTTAATACTAATGATGAGATTATAAATCATCTAATGAGCAATGATTCCCTCATTCCAGAAGCCAACTTCTATGATGTGTGAGATGAATGTAATGGAACTTTATACTGAGCACCGGGAAGGCAGAGGTTCGTGTAAATCTCATGAGATGAGACTATCCGTTTAGGCGGGTATGAGTCTCCTTATATCTCCTAGTCTTTGAACCTATGCTTCCAACATAGGGTTCTAGAAGGGTTCAATTCCCTATATATGCTAGCATGTTTTGTTTTCAGCTTGACCAGTGACTCCACCTCTTTTCGGTGTGGGGAAGACACCAGATTTTATGATCTCACATGATCTATGTCGATTAAAGTTGAAGTTCCTCAAAGTATGAAAGATAAAGAAATGAACGATACCGAAGGTGTTTGTGCAAGACAAATAGGAGGAGAAATCAGATTCAAGTAATGACATTAGGTCATTCTTGGTCATTGCAGTTCCTGATCCCGATGAGAGTCTTAAACTTCATCCTAGATATAGCTGGTGTTTACATCAACCTACGAATGAATGAAATGAATAATGTGAAGTACGAATGAACGAATGAAGCAGACTCTATGTTTCCTAACGAAGGCCCTCGGGTTGAGATCTGATATGTTGATCCCTCAATTGATATGCATTAATGTTATATCCACAATTCGAAGGTCTCGTAGATATGAAATGTATAATATATAAAACATGAAAACGTTAACTAAATAACCCATAACTTCCCTAACATGAAAGTAATGAAATCAATGGAATGATCAATAGAGAATGGCTTATGAAATATAATGAATATATAGTGTAAGGAATGACTTGCTATAAAGAGGAGCTCTCGGCCTAAGAAGAAAAAGACTGATAAATAATCTAAGTGTACAAAGAGGAGCTCTCGGCCTAAGAGGATCAAAAATCTCAAATCTTCGCCCGAGTTGTTCTAAAATTATGTTGATGATATTAATGTCTTGTAATCATTTATAAAATGATTTGAGTTCTTTGAATGCATTAAAATACATCATATTCATACCACAATTCACAACTAACGATTTAGGATTGTCTAGTGACTAGGCTTCCCAGAAATAGCATGTTGTTTAGGAAGAACTTTCTTTGATCATGCATAGTCTTATGTGTATGTGTGCATACACCCATATTTAGTACAATTCTTTTACTAACCCCTACTATTTACTATTTTATAGATGCGGGTTAAGGGACAGATTGACGACTCTTGCAACGGTTTAGACATCAGCGTTTCTCCGAACCATTTGGTAGGTCCTCTTGATTTTGAGAATTCTATAGTTTTAGTCTAGCCTTAATTTTAGACAAAGCTTGTGGTTTGTTCCTAGATTTTCTTTAGTACCTTCATTTCAAAGCTTTTGTAATAAGGTTATGTTTGTCAAACGTATTTATGATATATTCTTATTCTATTTTGAATTGATTCTTATGATAGAGGATTGTTAAATTTATGTTGATCTTAGTATATGATGAATTGATGAAACAACTATATGAAGTCTATGTATACTTCATACGTTTAAAAGTTTTAATTTTTCGGTAAAATTAACCATGTAAATGTGATGAATGCAAGATGAGGCTTGTCTGCGACCTCTGAGAGGTCAATAACGTCGATTGCGATCCGAATTTCAGAATCCGGGTCGTGACATGTATATTCTTATGTGACCAACACTTCATTCTGGACGTGGTTTAGAGTATGATTCACTTTCTACATTCGTGTATGTTTTCGCTTCTATGAGTGAATTTCTAGTGGTGAATCGGGTGTACCGATCCTGTGATTATCCTCATAGAGTGCATCCTTGGGCAGACTTATTCATTTCAGTTATGATAGATTTTCTGTTGTTTGGGATAGTTTAATATTACTAGTGACTCCAAACACACAACTTTGCTTATGAGAATGCATAGGAGAGCTATCACGAAAATTTATAGTTGTTTGATAGACTTATGATTTATCTCATCATCGGTATCATGTTTTGGTTATGTGTGATTGAATGTGGTGATAATTGGGTCTAGTCTTATCGTTCTTAAGGTTTGTCTATAATCATAGTTACAGATATAATATCCCGATAGTGTTGTTAGAGATTTTGTATACTTGGATGTATCGCATGTTGGGAGGTTACTTGATAATATCCATCTTTTGGATCAGATAAACTTCTCATTGATGAGTACATGATGTCGACAGATCACATTCTTATAACTGAAGTTCGTGAAAATATATTGTATTATGAGAAAGGAATCTTGATATGATGTGTGATGATTTGTGCATTATAAGTGTCAGGCGGTTGGTTGTAGTTAATATTGATTCAGAAGGTTATCTTGATTATGGGAGAAAATATTCATCATGATGGTTGTGCTTAGGTCCAGTGGGATTGAGTTCATGAATTAGCTTGTGACTTACTAATCACTCTTGATTTGTATATCTTCTAAAGTTTGATTCGTAAGTTTAGTTCTTAATAGTTGATCTTGATGGAATGGTTTTAATGATGGTGAACACTAACTCTAGTAGATCATAGTTTAGAATTTTGAGTAACAACAATCATTCTTCCTTCTTCTTCTTCTTTATGTTCGAATATGAACATGATTTTTAGTGGTGGATAATGTAATTACCCATAAGGTCATTTTTGGAATTTTTCATAAAATTATCGTTTTACCCCTCTCAATAGTTTTCCCAAGTCATTTAGAATTAGCCGATAAAGTTGATTAGGAAAATTTTGAACTATTCATTTAACTTGAGTTAATTAATTGATGGATAATTGTAGATAGTTTACTTAATCGAGAGTTAATCGGCTAAAGTGATAATTAATTTAAGACCCTGAACTATTGNTATATATATATATATTAAATAAGTAGTAGGGTTTTATCACTTTTGTACTAAATTAATTTAGAAGGAAAGAAACTGAAAAAAAAGGGATCGGGGAAATACTCACCGGCCATCGCCGCGGCTGCAAAAATTCACTTCATCCAAGTAATGACCGTAAATTATTAATGATGCAATTTTTCATCCCCATCTAATTAATGAGCAACTATTATTATTTAGTATCAATATTAATAATAATAATAATATTGGCTATGAAAGAAAAGCAAAGAACGTGGTTTTGACTAAAAAAATTACTTATATTTGAGATTGGAGTATGAGTGGAAAAAAAAAGATTTAGAGTGCAGTAATTGAATATTGATTATTTGGTAATCATTGGACAATGATATTCCCTTGGAAAATTTAAGTGAAAGAATATTGAAAGTTAAGTAGTAGACATACAAGTTGATTGTTGGACACACAGTTTTCCTCCGTTCTTTCTGTGAATGTAATTTAAAATTCGGTAACACTTTATTATTGAAGTTGTGATATATTGTTATACCTTATTAAAAATTAAATATATTGTATTATATAAATATTATTAGATTTATGATATTGGAGAATGAAAGCTTAATCCTAGACATGAAATTTGGAAGTATAAGGGTTGACATAATAATTGACATAAAATTTATGAACTTGATTTCAGATTGTGTAAGTTTTTGGGTCTAGTCTATACCTATAATAGTATGGTTATTGTTAGATTTTAAAACTTATTGTGATTAATTATTTGAATAAATTGTATTGGTTTGGAAGTCAACCAAAAGAGAAAGGCTTAAGTTCTGGAGTCATTGTTTGACTATTTGAGGCAAGTGGATTTCTAAACTCTTGTTAAGTGTATGAAATGAGTGTATTTCCTTGTGGTATATGCATGGGAGTAATGACATTTGTTGATGGGTTGACTTCCATATTGATTAATTCTAATAATGAAAATAAAGGGTAATAAAAGGCAATTTGAATAATTGGTTGCGTGTGACATGTTTATAATGGAAAATGGTTTGAAAGTCTTGTTGAATCATTGTTGATGTTGTTGTGAATTGTGAAATGTTATGACAATGGTGATATCCTCTTTATTTGTGTGAACATGTCATTTTCATTATTTTGAGACATGGTTGTGAAAAGTGTTATGTTCACTGAGAAAGAATGAGAACTTAAAGAGGATGTATTACTTCGAGGGACGTATCATTGTGATGGATACTATATTTCGAGGGACGTATCGCGTGCCGCGATGATTACTATTATCGAGGGTCGTGTCGTGCGCCGCAATAGATGCATGGAAAGATATTTCTCCTATGGGTTCAGGACTGAGAGACAGTGGGTGTGTATCATTAGGTAAGAAATACATCACTATACTTGACATCGCATTGCACTTTTTAATTCTTGGTGAACTTGATTTTGTGTGTTGCTCATCTTGTCAGTGCCTTTTTGTGAAACTTGTGACTGATGAATATTGAGCATGTTGTGGAACATATGCAATTGTCAAAGTGTTGTTTTTGAGGATATGTAATTTGTCTAAGTGTTGTTGTTGAACTATGTGTGCTGTAAACTGTGAGTTGTTAGGTTTAAGCTGATTTTTATGCAGGTTGTAGTTGTGGAGGTTCGGTTGGGGTGATAGGAGTACCCGTATTTCATCCCTTAACTTGTGTTTAGAGGTTTACTTGCTGAGTACCGTGTGGTTTGTTACTCACCCCATGCTTCTATAATTTTTTTGTAGGTTACTAGCCCAGACCTCTGTGATATGTTCTCTTCGTTTTGAGGCTTCTTGGAGATTTGAGAGGTAGCTATTTGTCATCTCAGCAAACCTTCTTACTCCTATTTATGATTTTATTCTACTCCAGAAGCAAGGTCATGAGACTTATATTTTCTTTTAATTCAATTGTAATACTTTTGAGGCTTATACACGTGACAACCATGTTTTGGGGGTATAATTTAAGTTGATCGTAAATTTTCGGTATTTTATTGTAGTAGTTGAGTTTTAGGCTGACTTGTCTTGGTTGGATAAGACGAGTGTCATCACGCTCATTTCTTGATTGTGACACTTATATAATTGAATATGATGACTTGAGATT
This sequence comes from Solanum pennellii, assembly GCF_001406875.1. NCBI lineage: Eukaryota > Viridiplantae > Streptophyta > Magnoliopsida > Solanales > Solanaceae > Solanum > Solanum pennellii. Next base: position 54,721,011 of record NC_028641.1, read on the forward strand.
AAAAAATAAATTTAAAAAAAACAAAAATAAATTGATGACCAATTTGATTTTTGAATAGATTCAAAAAAAATTATATGTTTTTTTATTTATTTTTTAAACTTTAACACATTAAAGCAATATCTTTATAGTTCTCACGAAGCCAATATAAACCATAATCATGGATCTCTTTGCAAAACCTGCAATTATATAAAAGATAGGAGTAGCCCATTCAACAACACAAATGACATTATAGAGAAAAGTAATAACAAATATGACTTGCTCTAATGATAAAGTGATACGAATTAAAATTATGAAACACCAAAATCTTGTACGAATCTTTTGATTATCTTATCCATTGTTTTGATTTATCATCTTCAAATAATTTTAATAAAGAAATCAAAGATCAAGTAATGACACCCTTTATCTATATTATAATGTACACTTAATAAATAAAATTGCGCAGAAAATTGACAATCAAGAATTCGAAAAAAGATTAATAATCAATTCCTTTTCATAGAATATATCAAATGAATTCAAAATTTGTTCTTCGATGAATTTCATACCTATAAATATTACCACCACTTCTTCTTCTTCTTTGTGTAAAATAATTGTAGAAGTTTTCATATATTTATATTAGCAGTTTCTTTTATTATGATAAGTATTAAAAACTATACTGAACGATTATAAGTAATATTAAATTTTAAAAATTACTGATTAAGAAGGAGTTAAAAGTGTTCTTTTGTTGCCTACTTCAAATTTTTAAAAAAGAATTATCGTGCATGTATAGGTTTTTTTTCCAGTTTAATTTTTAATAATTATAAATTCGTTTTTTTTGGAGAATTTTCTAAAAAAACTAGATTAATTAGTAGCCATTAAAATATTTTTATTTTCAAAAAATTATTTTTTTATTTTTTCGTTGTTTTTGTTTTTTTATGTTTTAAATAATTAATCTTCTCTTTAAAATTTATCATACATTGAATTGGTTACAACAATTCAAGTTCAATTTTAATAATAAAAATTAATAATAAATGTTTCTTATTTTATTTTAACTCTAAACATATTAATCTACTTGGGTCAATCAATCTCAATATCGTTCAAAATCTTAGGTAAGTTTGGATTACTTTCTTCCCGTTTCTTTTAGAGATTTTTTGTGTTAAAATATATGGTAAAATGCGAGAAAAGTATAAGTGAGTTTACCTATGTGTTTTTTTCCCTTGACATTCGATCCATGGAATCTTTGTTGGTCCCCAAAAGTTATTGCGTCTTTAGGATTTTAAAATTCATTTTTCACTTGGTTGGTGTTAAATGCTAAGGTGATCCTTATATTTGCTTGTTGCCGGTGTCATTTTGAAGGATGATTGAAGAAGTGTATAGTGTTTTCAACTATGGGGGAAATTGGGCAATTTTCCCAAAGCTGGAATACAATATAAAATTTCGCCATACCTGGTATTATAATACTTGTTTTGTTTGTTATGATGATTCATGTGAAGCTTTTACTTCCAAATCTGGATTTAGGGACGTTCCACAATTGTTGGTCACTAGTCCATCTTGTACTTACTATGAAATTGAAGATAATGATGGAATTAAGGCTCTTCAATACTTCCTCCATCCACTTTTATTTGTCACGTTGTGCTTTTCAAAATCAATTTAACTAATTTTCAAAGTTAAATAAGATTAAACTAAGTCGATATTTTAAATAAAAAAATTAGATATTCAAAAACTATATGAAAAATACTATAAATTGCAATTTTTTGCATATCAATATGATAAAAAAATACATCTTAAAATGTTAGCAAAGTTCTTAAAATTTGACTCTATAAATAGAAATCATGACAAACAATACCAGACGGAGGGAATACTTATTTTCAAAAGATTTCTAGGTAATAAATTATTATGTTGTAAATGCTCATGAAGTGAGAGTTTCTGCCACAAATATCATATATTATACTGAACCGTATTTTGTGGATGGTGAAGCTTCTACTTATTGTGATTATAGTATGTGGAGGATGATACTCTTTATGAAATGTGCAACAACTGTGAAATTGTTGAACATAATACTTGAATGCTTCAACTTTATGAACATGAAAAAGAGAGTTGTGAGTGATGGACTTGAAAAGTTCAAGGAATTAGAAAAGGTTATGATCTTTAAGGGTATTCAAGAAGCTTGATAGCTTTTATGCTATGGCTAAGGAAAAGAAGTTGAAAAAAAAATTTATATAATAAGTATTGGGTATGAGTGTTATGGTGCTTGCCCCTTTACTCTTCTCATATCTAAGGATGGAAAATCAGCAACATTTAAGATCAAAACATTGAAGCCTAAGCATACTTGTGGTGATTCTTTTGTTAATCCATTGACAACTTACCATACCTTGGCTGTATATATTAAGGATGAAATTCAAAATAATTCAAAATACCTTATTAAAGACATGAGAAGAATTCTTGAAAAAAAATTCAAGTTGAATGTCTCAAGATCCAAACTAAAAAGATCCAAAACAATGTCTCTTGATAAATTGGAAGACAGTTTCAAAGATGACTACAATAGGCTTGAAGCTTATGCTCAAGAACTTAGACAGTAAAATTCAGCATTTGATGTGGTAATTAATATCTCTAATGATTCACTGGAAAAAGGCATAAGAAAGTTTTTGAGAATGTACATTTGCTTCAAGGCTTTGAAGGATGGATGAAAAAGTTTGAGACCTACAATTGGTTTAGATAGAACATTTCTCAAAGGAAAATGTAAGGGACACTGTATATTAGTGTAGTTGTTGGGAAATGAATAATTTCTACCCAATAGCTTGGGCGGTGTTGGAAAAGGAAAATATAGGAACTGAAAAAAGGTGAAACTATGATATTTATGTCTGATATGCAAAAGGGAGCTTTAAAATATATGTTTTCCTTATCACCTTTTCTTTATCTTTTTTCTTACTGTCAATTTTTTCTTTTTGATTTTTAGGGCTTGTTGGATGTTTTAGCTAATGTTCTCCTAGAAACACACCATAGGTTTTGTATGAGGCATATAGAATCTAACTGGTGCAAGAAATAGCGGAGTGGTGAAGAAAAAAAAATTGATGTGGAGGGGTGCTTGGAGTACCTATGAAGAAGAATTTAAAGACACTTTGAAGGTGTTAAGAAAGGTGCATGAAGATTAAACTAGTGATCTTCTTCATTTTCCTATAATTAAATGGTAGGGAATATTTTGATACTCAATATAAGAATCTAATGGTAGAAAATAACTTCATCAAGTTTGTTAACAGTTGGATACTTGAAGCTAGAAAAAATTAATAATTAAAATGCTGGAGGAAATTAGATTGAAGGTTATGAATATGTTGGTGAAAAATGAAAAAATGGGTAGAAAATGGCAAAATGATAGCAGTCCATCGACTATGAAGTTGTACAATGGCTATCGATTAATGGCTACTAATTGAACAATTGAGTTCAATGGAGATTATGGTTATGAAGTGAAAGATGGAGACACGGACACACACATATTGAATTTGGAGTTGAAGAAATGCACTTGTAGATTATAGGACTTGGGTGGATACCATTCCATCAAGGGACTTTTGCATTAAAAAAAATTAAAATTTGTTAACAAACAAGCACAAATTACAACCAGGTAGGGGTTCTCAATTCTGAAAAATTGACCCTGCTCAAGCAATGGTAAAACTTGTTGGAAAACCCAAGATGAAAAGAAATAGAGAAACTGATGAGGAATGTTTGAGAAAGGGGGCATGGAAGCAGTCAAGAAAAGGTACTCTAATGAGATGCAACAAGTGTGGTGATTTCAATTACAATGATAAGGGATGTTATAAGGTAATCTCTCTTAATTTTTTTCATTTACTTAAAAGGTATTAGTTTTTGTCAATCACAACATTTTTTTTAAGGTTGAAGGACCATGAAGACGGTGAAAGTTACCATGAAAGAAATAAAAAAGCAAGCAGTCAAAAATTGAGGTGTCGAGTAGGAAAAATTGGAAAAAACTCTACACTTAGCGCCACTGTAGAGTATGAGACAGAAGCTTCACCAAAAAATTTCAGACACAACAATGAATGCCTATGGTCGAAAATGAAGAAGATCCAACATTGCGACCAATGGTAATTTTTGGGACAGAAACATGGATGGAAAAGAGGTCTTTCATATTTGAAGCAATAGAAAGCCTCAAGATTGTTTTTAAAGGGGATGCGAGAGGAATCTCGACCCTTTGGATTTACCATATTCACCAAAGAAGACTACTTCAAAGGAAAAGAATGCAGTCTAGACTGGTCAGTTACAAGCTGAAGTAAAGAAGAAAAGAGTGAAGCAAATGGCAATGAAGGGAGTTTAGAAACCGTTGTGCGGTTGATCATTTTTTTACATTAGTTGGTTATTTTGAATAGTATTATAATATGTAAAATCCAAACAATTTCTTTTGTTGCTAACATACAGTAGATGTTTGTGGTTAGTTTAACCACCAGAATGTTAATCTTCTTTTGTTGGTAAGTTGTTTTAAGATAATTTTATGAAAATTGATAATTATATTCTACTGCATCTGGTTTAACTATTGTTGATTGTATTTTGTGCGAGAGAGTAAATTTATGTGCTTTGATTGATAGCGTTGTTTAAATTACGACAAAAATTATAATTGTTCATGAACTTCTTTGAACTAGTAGTTAACTCACAGATGATTCAACGTGGAATGTGAAGGAGTCATTGATGATTCTCTATAATTTTAATTTTGATTCTCTTTCATTACTAAATAATACAGAAGTAAAAAAAATCACTACACAAGACCAAAAAGGTGAATCCAAAGTTGTCATAAATCAATATAATGAACCAAAAGTTAATTACACTTAAATCACAAAAGTGCAAGTGAGACGAAAAAGTTTAGTAGCATAATATGGCCTTGGAATCTTCTAGCATTTAAATTCCCAGAAAAGATATAATCCTAAAAAGTACTACTATATTTCCAAAATTTACAAACCTTTTGCCTCCTTGAGTGAAAGAAAAGAACCCAACTAAGAAAGTGAAGGTAAAAAAACTACAAAGTTTTCTTTCGAATTTTAAGATTTTATAAACGCAATGACTCCGTCCACAATCTGTTCGCGAATACTCTGAATCTGTTGTGTGACGGTCAATAAAACTTTTGCAGACTCTTGATTGTCACTTGTAGCTGCAAGATGTATTACTAATAGGGTAGTCAAATGGGCGGTTTGGGTTGAAATTGGAGATATTAAAATGGGTTCAAAGAGAAGTTGGGTTGGGTCTTGACCCGGTCAAATTTACTTTGTGCTCAAATGGGTTAAAAATGGTTTCGTATTGACTCTACCAATTTGACCCGATAAATATCAATAATTTAACATATCGATATTTAACTTTTGTAATCACAATTCAAATTTCCGCTCAAGAAACTTTGTTAAAAAAGTAATAAATGAATAGAAAAATCCTAAAAAGATGCTAAATAGATAATAATTCATGCGTTTATTATAGGAACATATCTTAAAACGAATTGAAATTGGAGATTGAATTGGGCTCAATTGAGATTTCTCTTCGAAAGGGTTAGGATTGAATGAGTTGAAATTGAAGCCAATTCAAATTATCTTGAGCCCAACCCAAAAAATTCTGGATGGGTTACCAATGTTTGGGTTTGTTTTTTGACACCCCTATGTATAAGCATGTAATTATTATGATGAGCGACAGTAAGATCAACTCCAGCTTGTAGTAAACATTAAATAATTTCTGCATAACCTTTACGAGCAGCAGCGAGCAAAGGAGTTGTTGACAATCAATTTTGGACCTCCACAATATAAATTAATCATTGGACTTCTTAAATTTCAAACTATTTGAAATAATTAATTTTCATAAAATTCAATGTATATATTTTTTAAAGTTACTTTAATTAATTTTTTAAGTAATATATATGTTTTATATATTTTATAAATATTCAAAATCATCTCAAAATATTTTAATTTAATTAAATATCTGGTGAATTAGTGCTATATAATAGTTAATATTTTAAATTACTTAGTTTACATTTGAGTTAAGTATTTTATTTTATTAAAATTAATTATTAGTCAATTTACTAATTTAATCAATTCGACAGAATTCTTAATTTTGATTGGCTATAAGTGAAATTCAGTTGGCTATTTCATTCCTCTTAAACTCTCTTCCAAGACCAAGTTTTTGGGACCACTTACTCATCAAATCAGCATCCAATTTTCCCTTCATATTCACTTTCAGCTGACGCAACTAATTTTCCAAATATTTCCAGCCCACCATCTTCCTCCAAACTTCAGCCCACAATTACGTTCATCAACAACTCCATCAGCAATATGCGATCCTACCCTGCAACGTCTTCTTCTCCAGAAAATATTGAGAACAACGAACCCTTTTTTCTTGGTTGCAGCGGTACCCATTCATATTGAGATTTTGAGGTGTGGAAATTGTTGCTCTCATATCGTTTGTCCTAGTCTTGCTACCTCGGAAAAGGTACACAAACTGGCTCTTCTTACCCTCTTCATGATTCAAGTCATTATTTGTTTGTTTAGCTGGTTATATTGTTCTGCTAGTCCAATAAGGATATGTATTCCTTGTTTAGTTGAAACTTTGGTCGTTTGCTTGTTGAATATGATCCAAGTAGGTATGTGTGGATAATGAGTGTATTTCGAAACTATTTTCTATCTTGAAATTATTATTTTTCTTGTTCCTCTTCGGGTCTTCATAGCTGCATTTGTTTAGTTTTCAAACTATGCTATTCATGTTAGTCTTGTTTCATTCATCATAAATCTGTGATATTGTTCAGTGTTCTATGTTGCCTCCTTCGTTCTTTCATGTAACGACCCAAAGTACCCCCTACAAGTTAGGATATTCTTAGGTCATGACACGGCGTACTTGACCTCTCAGTGATCTTGTACAAGACCTTAGACATCATTCGTTGCACACATGTATAAAAATTAGTGAAAAATTAAAACTTTTCACATGAAAACATCTTAAAACATCTTTCATACAAAACCAATAGAAAACTCTAAGTCTGATTATACGCCATACTTATACGTTAAGAAATACTTGGGACACGACCCGCACAATCGAAATATAGCACTACTAGGTCTATTACAATGCTTCGAAATAAGAAATCAAAAGACATCTACGCCCTTGAGTCAAATAAGGACATACTTCTAACTTGCTTGAAAGATCCTATAATCCAAGCTTCTCTCCCAAAAGAACCTTCACCTATTAATCACTTTCGAGATAGATAAAAATATGAAATTATTAAAACACATATACTAAGTATGCCTAATACATAAAATCATGATAACAGACATTTAATGGAAATATGCTCTTTTTGATTAAAACATCATAGTAAAAGTATAAGAACATCATTTAATACCTTAGAAACATATAAGACTCACTTAAGTAAGACAAAGAGAGACTGCCCATACACTCTATCTAAACACACATAAATGATCCTTAGGACTACCTATAATGAGATAAATACACTTCAATACACCAAAACACATAACATGAGATCCTCCTACCAAAAGTGAATCTAAGGCTCACTTGAGTGAGTTATGAAGTGACCGCCCATACAATCCCTTCACACACACCTAAGAGATCCTTTCGACTACCTATGATAAGATCATTCTCACTCCATTAATCAACTTCCCTATCCAGAGTCATTCTTAGACTTCCCTAGGTGAGATATGAAGAGACCATCCTTTATGCCCCTTCACATTTTAACTAGACAATCCTTAAATACTATAGATAAGTACTTATTCATTTACATGCTTTCTAACTTAAGTCATTGTCTTCATTAGTTCATTGGACATTCAAGCAATGGTCTTGTAAAGACCTAGGGACTCAAGTACTAATATCTTCAAAGCCTAAAATTTTGCAATGTCTAGATAGTATCCCATATCACCATCTAAACTTCCTAGAACTTCTCCAACACTACGAGAATAGACAATAACCGACATAGACCATACTACATATGCATGGAACCGGAGTCATGAACGTACTCTGGTGGAGGTTTGTTCCACTTGCCAATGGTAGAATTAGGACACCTACCATGTAGGCCCATGATTAAGGAATGTGACGGGTTTCTTTGCACTCCGTCCTCATTCTTAACTAGAGCTACTTCCCAAACCATACTCACTCGGTCCTAGCCTTTGTTCTCATAGAGTAATCACATAAAGGATCACATAAATAGGTTCCATATCTAGTTTATAACCCAATCACATTTCACCTTACCAAAGATCTCAATGACTTTCCTAAGGATAATTTCATGCTGTTCCAGACAACCAACCTTAAGTCCACCATTCACACAAGAAGGATAACATTACGACTTTCGACTTCAAGGATATCATAACCTAACATCTAGGATGAAGGCTCTACGTAAAGGACCTTCTTAGCAATGTTTAAGGTCACATGTCAATCACACATACAAGACTAAGAGGATTTAGCATACTAAGTCAAGAATTCATATTATACAGGTATAAAGTAAGGGACACAAGTCAACCAAAAAAAGACACACACATACTTCACATATAGCATATCATTCTAGAAGCACATAGGCATAACCAACATCATCTATAGGTCACCCTATTCACTACTATAATATCATCAATATAAGCATTATAAGACTCACGTAACCAAGTAGGAAGAATCATACATCAATCCTAAGACTACACACTTAAGATCATAGTCATAGTCTAACATTATCACCTAATGTCAATAGAAGAACACATACTTTCACTTACTCACATAAGAATTCAATAGTAGATAAATATGATCATACTTCACATAAATCAACTACACAAACCACCATAATACATCAAGTAATGATGAAAAGGTCATGATCATCATAATTCATAATGTAATGTCAACGAGTCCACATCATTCACAAGTAAAACACATAGCACTGCCACCATAAGTGGACCATACCGATCACAACATAATTCAAGACTTAAACTCTTAATATAAAGATAATTAGGGAAGCATACCATCAATCCATTCTAACCACTTTAATCCATAGCTAAATCATTCAACACAATACCAAAAGACCCTTAACCATGGCCATGATCATCAATTCAATTCAATACTTACAATGGACAAAGAATCAAAGATAACTCAACTTAGATTTTCGGATTTAGGTAGAATACTAACAATACTAATATGATTGTATCATAATTCAATAGCCCTACTCAAACTACATAAGAATTCAATAGTATAGAGACATGATCACTTCACCCATAAAATAGTCAAAACTAGGATTCCATGGTTTGCATGGGTTCATAGAGTTTTTAGCTTAAAATCGTCAAATTAACATCAATCCAATCATAATACAATGATTCAAAAGGTTTTGTGAAAGAACCCATGGCTAGATCACAAAATAAGAGAATTCATGTTTATTTCGATCATCTTTGGAAAAATCATTGGAATTGACACGTTGAAGAAAAGAGATTCAAGGATGAAAACCATACCTTAATATAAAAATTAACCCAAAAAATTGATGGAGAAAAACAGTCTTCTTCCTTGGAGCTTCAAAGCTTCATCAAAGGAGGTTTTGGAGAGAAGAATGGAGAGGTTTTGTTTTGAGTTGAGGGTTTAACTTTGATCGGTGAGTTTAGGGGTATAAAAATACTCAATAACCGTCAATAAGTCATCCCTAAATTATCCAAAATACCCTTGCACTTATTAGTCATTTTAACCAACTCAAATTTGACTTAAAAACGACGCGACCAAATCTGAGAGTTTACTACGCGTCGCAGAGGCACTTTCAAATCTTATTATTTGAAAATTTTTGGGACAGAATGGTTCGTATCATCCCCGCGTCGGAGGACACAAATTTTTCCCACTGAGTGTCAGCTGCACGACGCGCAGCCACTTCCATATTCTGGCTTGCACGGCAGCTTGACTGTCCCATGTTTGGGTCCTCTTTGGGGACCCTTTGGCTAGTCCTCGGGTTGTCTTTCTCAAACGTTTCGACCCTTAGCATGTTAGTCTATGCATAGGAACCCTCGGTACTTGATTTCACCCTCAAATAATCCTCCAAAGATTCACTACAATATACTACGACACACTAGTTTAACTACGACTAGTTTCTCGACCTCTTGGACGTTTGACCTCAAAACACTTCCAAAATTCATATACTGCCTATAAACACTGTTATTAACCATTTTAGGACTTTATAACATCATGAAACACATGTTAGGCTCTAGTCACCTAGGTAATTTTTAGAGGTGTTGCATTTCACCTCGAGTTTGGGATGAATTAACCAAGACATCGAGATTTTTGAGTTTATTTTCTATATATTTCTTGGTTGTTTTAAATCTTTAGTCAAATGTTTTTATCGTGATTGTCACATCTGTGGAGCACCCCCTGACATAACCGGGGTCGTTGTCCTTGGAGAGGACTAAGACTAGCCTCTTACAATTCACCATTACATTCATAGGTTAAAATGCGAAAAATTTAAAGATTTTCCTCCACACCACTTCATGAGGTTTACTTAGACCTCTCGCTTAAACATACAATATTCATATCGAGTATACATAGACCCTTCGTAAAAGAAGATTATATAGTATTCTACTTTTATGGCACATAAATATATAAGATACATAACATAGTCTTAAAAGGCATGTCTCAGATTAAACCATCTAAATGGAGTCAAATAAAAATGGTCATAAGCCCTTACACAATGTAGAAATACCACTTAGGGTTTACGATAATATCTTGAAACAACATGAGGGAAAAATTGTCTTTAGACTATAACAATGTAACATAGGTAGAGTGGTACAAAGGCATAATCCTCATAACATGAGAACATACCCACACTTGGAGAATGATTCCAAGCCTTCCTTCAAAGTCGTCACGAACCCTTCGACTATCGAAACCTAAAATGTTGGAAAAAAAGGAGAAATGGGGTTAGCACATCCCTTGTACTAAGTATGGAATCATATGCACATACAACATAGAAATCATGCTAAAAGGGATATTTCATTAAAACATGCTAATTCACTTTGAAAAGCCTTATGCACATTCAAGAACCAATACAAGTCAATAGCACATATTCCTTAAGTCAAGACCATGTACATCACAAGACCAACAATACCAAGTCTATTCAAGTCAACATGCATATCAACATAATTGAGCACATAATCAAGACAACTCTATCATCAAGTAAAAATATCAACAAGCATGCATAAGAGTTCATAACATCATAACCAAAGCAAGACACTACTCATGAATCCCCATTAAGTTCACAAGTACAATGACTAAGTAAGACCCCATAACCTCACTCAATCAAGTAAACACAATAAGAACTATAAGCAATGGCCAACTTCACATACTATTATAAATTAAGAGTAATTATCACCATACTTTAGCAATAGAGACAAACCACATGTTCATAAGTGAAACCATTATCACATAGTGTCATTAACTTGTAAGATCAAAATATACATATCATTTACCTTTATAAACATAAAATCACATAAAGACGTCCTTCTAAGACTTCCCTCAAGGCTAACTAATGCAATGTATAGGTAGAGTCCCATACCCCTACCTAGACTAAGCCAAACCCCTTAGGTCACCCTAGAGAGAGTTTACTTCATTACTTCATTACTTCATTTTACCGTTAGGGAACATCTTGCCTTATCCGACATAGACCATATGAGCTAATGTGAAATCCGGTGTCATGAAACCCTACACCAAAAGAAGACGGACTACTTCCCAAGGTAGTACCAAAAAATGAACATAGTATCTATGTGGATGCACTAGCTAGTATTCCAATGGGGGCAACATAGTTCAAGAACTAGGATATGTAGTCGGGACCCTCTTTATGCTACATGCATTATAGTCTCCAATCTCATAAGTACATTAGTGATCCTACTTTCCCTATGTGGGAATAAACAATCCTCACTCCTAGTTCTCTCGGTGCTAAGCTAGAGTCCCTTTTGAAATGACTTTCATTAATAATCATAACTTATTTTAGGTCATATGGTCTACCCCTTATATGTCATCATCATAGATCAATAGGAATTGAATTAGTATGTCCTTTCTATACAATTCACACACGTGAGGTTAGCACATCTACACAATCACATTATAATAAGGCAGATAGGTAAGTCATCACCATCCTTATATTATTACATCTTAGCTAACAACTTACAATCCATCATTCAAGAAATTCCAATTCAATATCATACCAACCCTAATCAATCTTATCACAAGGTATGCTTCAATATAACTTTAGCACTAAACACAAGTAATCATAATTGAAGTAAAGGGTTGAGACCACAAGGCATACCCTAATCTTCTTCACAAGCCATCATCAAGGTTTTACCATCAACCATCCAATTCAACCCAACATTGGGTGTAATATCATCACAAAATAGTAATCAACACAATAATGAAGTCAATTAAATCACTACATAACAATTCATCACTAGTTCATAGCCTAGGATTGGGAACTAAAATCAAATTCATGATCTACTTCACAAACTAGGTTAATTCATCAAGAACTAGCATAATTGAATCATAATAAATCATTATAAAATTATTATAACAAAAATAAACCATAGACAATACAATTTAGAATATCAAATTCGTAATTGAATAAAACCCACTTGAAACTCATCTTTTGAAATCAATTTTTTTAAAGAGCCCTTTGGGGAAAGAATCCCAAAGGTGAAAAGAATCCCATACCTTGTTAATTGATGAAGAATGATAGATAAACCCCCCCCCCCTTATTGATTCCCTTAGACCTTGACCTATCCCTTTAATGGTGTTCTTCTAATTGGGAGAGAGAAAGAAGAGATAAGGAAGAGCAATTTGGTTTTGAAAAATATGAGGGTTGGGTTAGTTTAATTAGGATTGGTTCTTTATATAATTCATTAACTAACTTAATTAGACCTCCATTGTAACCCCTAACTAATTAACTAACCACCTAATTAATTAATTGAACTAACTTAAAACTTGGCATCAAATAGGGACCCTGACCTACGGGACCCCGACCTACGGGCCGTAGGTCAGTCGATGGACCTTGGGACAAACCGTCCTGCAGGTCCGTCATTTTGGTCAGAAACTTCACAAATGACCTCTTCAAACAATTGGATAAGTGTCCATTCACAGCGGAAATCGACGCCCCGTTTATTGGACCACGCCTCGTAGCCTGCCATCCGTCGATGGCTATTGTCTCAATATAAGTTTTAGCCAAAAAACAAGGGTCCTCCTGAAGGACCCTTACGTTGGTCCTTGGGAGTCGTACCCGGACGTTTCAACCCTAAACAAACTTTGATACATGTTAGACACTTTTTCACCAAATTTCATCATTTTTCGTCTCTTAAAACTTTGTCAAATAGACTAAGGCACACTAGCACCTCTTGAACTAGTTTTCGGACGTCATTAACGTTTCTTGACGCTTTGATTCTAAAACTTCCTAAATGACTTATATACGTTATATTTGACCTTAAAACAGTATTACAAATCTTAGAATGTCGTGTTAGGCTCTAGATTAGGCTTTAGACTTTTGGAGTATTACATTATCCCCCTTAGGAATATTCTTCCCCAAATGACACTAAAATTCTTTGAAAGGAAGGAATAAACTCAAGACTAGCAGCCCAACCAACAACAACATATCAATACATGAGTCACAACTCAATTCAACATAACCAAATGACCTTTTACACAATGTAACTCGAAACATCATTTTCAACTCATAAGAGTTCAACATTCAGTACATGCATATTCACTTATGCAAAAGCTTTCTTCAACACATATCAACATGCTTTATACAACTCATGAAGGCACAACTTACCAAAGTACACCATATAAGTTCAAATCAAGTAAGAGAGCATTTTTTTGAAAACTTTTACTTCTACAGCTTTAGTTTACTGTAAATCATTGTAACATAACATATATTTCAATATTTTACCAACAGTCAAGGCAATTCAACTAAACTCATTATTTTCACTATAAATAGGAACAACTAACCTTAGTTATCAAATAGATGAGGGTAACGGGACTTCTTGTCGATCTCGGCCTCCCATGTTGCACCCTCAACTAGGTGGTTCTTCCATAACACCTATACGGAAGCCACCTCCTTCTTCCTTAACATCTTTACTTATCTATCAAAGATTTCAACCGTAACCTCCTCATAGGAGAGGTTATCTTTCACACCTAGACCCTCAATAGGAAGGACGGATTCGGGATCACTATACACTTCTTAAGCATGGAGACATGGAATATCAGATGAATCGAAGCCAATTCACTAGGTACTCTCAACTCATATGCAACCTTGACAACCCTTTGCAAAATTTCATAAAGACCCACATAACGAGGACTCAACTTCCCTTTCTTTCCAAATATCTCCACCCCTTTCATAGGTGAAATTTGTTGATACACCTTATCACCTTCTTCAAACTCGAAGTCTCTCCTCCTATGGTTGGCATAAGACTTTTGCCGGCTATAGGCTATTTTAAAGAGACTTCTTATAAAACGACCTTTCTCGAAATTCTTATAAATAAATTTGGTATCCAAAAGTGAAGACTCGCCCACTTCAAACCATTCAATTGGAGACCTACACTCCAACCATATAAGGCATCAAAAATAGCCATAGATATAGACGAATGGTAACTATTATGGTAAGAAAAATCAACCGAAGCAAGTGTTTAACCCAGTTTCCCTTGAAATCAATTATACAAGCTCTAAGCATATCCTTAAGGGTTTGAATAGTACGCTCCGCTTGACCATCCATTTGGGGATGAAAAGCGGTACTTAGCTTCACCTTTGTACCCAACCCGTTTTGGAATGACCTCCAAAACTTCGATGTGAATTGTGCACGCCTATCCGATATGATAGATAATGGAATACCATGGCGATACACAATATCATCTATGAAGATCCTTTCATAATCCTCCGCCGAGTAAGTGGACTTGAAATGAATAAAATGAACGGACTTGGTCAACCTATCCATTACTACCCATATAGAGTCATGATGTTTTTGAGTTTGAGGCAACCCTACCACGAAATCCATGTTAATATATTCCCACTTCAAGTGGAAACTTGGATTTATTGAAGTAAACCACTTGGCTTTTGGTGCTCGTCTTTCATTTGTTGGCAATTTGGACATTTTTCAATAAATTCCGCTATGTCCCCTTTCAAGCCTTCCCACCAAAACACTTCTCTAAGGTCATGATACATCTTCGTGGAACTAAGATGAATGGAATAATGGGACCCATGAGCTTCCTCAAGAATCTAGTTTCTCAAGTCATCAACATTAGGCACACAAAACCTTACTTGATACCTTAATACACCATCCTCCTCAAGAATGATGACTCATTAAGCTTACCAATAACCGATTTCATCAACTCCATCAATGGTTGATCAAGGTGTTGCTTAGACTTCACCTCAACCATCAAAGACGACTAAGAGTTATGATGGACCATAAAACCACCATTTGGAGAATCTTCCAATCTAACACCCATACGAGCCAACCTATGAACATTTTTCACTAGGTCTTTCTTGGTTTCTTCTACATGAGACACACTACCCATGGTCATACGACTTAGAGCATCTCCAATTATATTGGCCTTGTGAGGTGGTAGAGAAAACTCATGCAGTAATCTTTCAACAATTCTAACCATTTCTTTGTCAGAGATTCAACTCTTTTTGAGTGAAAAAATATTGAAGACTCTTGTTGTCGTTATGCACATAAACATGGACACTATGCAAATAATGTCTCCATACTCAAGGCAATTATCTCGGCCGCTAACTCAAGATCATGAGTTGAATAATTCTTCTCATGCACCTTAAGTTGTCTAGAAGACTATGCTACTACTTTCCCATGTTGCATAAGCACACACCCCAAGCCCACTCAGGATGCATGAAAATATACAACGAAGTCCTTGGTACAATCAATAAAGTCAACACCGGAGCGCAGGTAGGCCTCTCTTTCAAGATTTGGAAGCTTCTTTCCATGCCTCCGACCACTCAAATTTCATACTCTTTTAGGTCAAAGTAGTCAAAGGAGATGCAATGGACGCAAAACCATCCACAAACCTCCTATAATATCCCGCTAGACCCAAAAACCTTCTAATATCGGTTGGAGTCAATATTCTAGGCCAATTCTTAACTGCTTTTCATTTTCCTTGGATCTACATCAACCCCCTCACTAGAGATGATATGACCAAGAAACGTCACCAACCTCAACCAAAACTCACATTTGCTATACTTGGCAAACAATTAGTGTTCTTTAAGAACTTGTAACACCACTCTCAAATGGTCCATGTGTTCACCCTCATTTTTGAATATACCAAGATGTCGTCAATGAAGACAATGACAACTGAATATAGGTAATTTTGAAAAACCCTATTCATAAGATCCATAAACGCCGCCGGGGCATTAGTGAGACCAAAGGACAATATTAAGAACTCATAGCGGCCATATCTAGTTCAATTTGCCGTTTTTATAATATCCCCACCTCTCACCCTAAGTTGGTGATACCCCGATTTCAAGTCAATCTTAGAAAAATAGCTTGCTCCTCGGTGTTTATCGAACAAGTCATCAATCCTACAGAGAGAATATTTGTTCTTAATAGTGACTATAGAGTTGACGATAATCAATTCACATTTTAAGGGACCCATTTTTGTTTTTCACAAACAATACCGGAGCACCCCATGGAGAAATACTAGGTATAATGAAGCCTTAATCTAGTAAGTCCTTGAGTTGAGCTTTCAACTCTTTCAACTTGGACGGAGCCATCCAATAAGGAGGAATTGAAATGGGGTTGGTATCAGGTAGAAAGTCAATACCAAAATCAATTTCCCGTTCGGGAGGGATTTCGGGAAAATCATTAGGAAAGACCACCGGAAATTCCCTTACTATGGGGACTAACTCAATGGGAGGATTTTCGGAGTCTAAATATTTGACCCTTACAACATGGTATAGACACCCTTTTGAGATCATTTTACAAGCCTTAATACAAGAGATAATACAACCTCTAGGAACAAAATTTCCCTCCTTCCACTCTAAGAAGGGTTCATTTGGAAAATTGAACTTGAAAATTATTGTTCTAAAATCTATGGAAGCAAATCAATCATGCAACCAATACATTCCCAAATGAAATCAAAATCAACCATATCAAATTCTACTAATTTAACATGAGTCATTCTATTGGGCAACATCATAGAAAATTTCTATGTACCCTCTTTGCAACAACCGACTCACCTACCAGGGTAGTTATCATGAAATATTCATTTAGAATTCAGGCAAAATATAAAATTTTCTACTATCAAGGAAGTAACAAAAGATAACGTAGAACCCGGATCAAGTAAAACATATACATCAATAGAGAAGATTGTAACATACAGGTCACCACATCGGGAGAACTCTCTTGTTCGCTCGTATAACAAAGTGCATAAAAGTGATTCTTCTTTGGAGTATCCACATTAGAATCAATAGCTTGAGCTTGTCCGCTTCCTTTGTCTTGCCCCTGAAAATTAGGGCAATCCCTCACCTTGTGGCCACTCTTTCCACACCCAAATCAATTATCCGTCCCAACAAGGCAATCATCATAATGTTTATTGCCACACTTTCCACAAGTTGGCTTCTTTCTTGGTGAACTAGTACCTCTTCCCTTTTGATACTAAGGATTAGACACCCTCTCATCACGAGCCTTGGGAAATTTGGTAGGAACTTTATTAGAAAACCTCTTCTTGAACCTAGGATTGTCTTGAATGTCAAGACTACCCTTAGAAGAACCATATTTATAAGACTTGGCCTTCTTGGCCTCCCTACTCTTTCTTCTTAGCCTACTCTCTTCCACTTGTTGAGCATGAACCATGAGTCTAGAGATATTAATATTATCATAAATCATAGCCGAACGACATTCTTCAACTAAGTCTTCGGACACCCCTGTTAGAAAACAACTCATCTCATCCCTTGGATTTGATATCAAGGATGGAACATACTTGGAAAATTTAGTGAATTTCAAGAAATAGTCAAGTACAATCATACCTCCTTGACGAAGGTTGATGAAGTCTTCCACTTTAGCTTTCCTTAACTCTCTAGGAAAAATCCGATCAAGGAAACCCCTTTTAAAGATCTCCCAACTCACCGGACCACCCCTTAGAGCCCTATTGTCCCTGCATTGCACATACCAAGTTTGGGACACATGTTTGAGTTGATAGGCCACCAACCAGAATTCTCAATTGAGGTCACACCCATAGCATAGAGAATCTTATAGACCTCATCAAGGAAATCTTGAGGGTCTTCATCCGACCTCGACCCAAAGAACATAGGTGGACTCATCCTAATAAAGTCTCTCAGCCGAGAGGCCATAGTGTTAGCATTTTGAGGTACCCGAGGTCCAACCTCCCCATTCACTTGAGCTGTAATGGCTTGGACTTGAGAAGTGACATCATTGGCTTGAGAGTTCATGGCTTGGGACAAATTAAGAAACTCCTCCCTTTTCTCTCCATCTGTCATCAATGGAGGAACAACCGGAACTTGATCACCCATAGCAACTTCTTCAAGTGGAGGCACTTGGTTGTCTTGTGAAGGCAATTGTTGTCTTGTGCTCCCACATTAGCCATTTCTTATTCGGCCCTTTTAGTAGCTGCTATTCGAGTATTCATACCTATAACCACGATACAAGGTTTATGTGAAATCACATAATAAGACAATAGAGGCACGACATAGGAATAGAAGAAGATGAGAGTTTCTAAGCATCACATAGTCTCTCATTCATAATTGTGGCGCGCTTCACAATTATGAATAACAATCTACATATACGTTGATTAAAGAGACATTGTTTCTAGAGATATTCAACCTCATGCTCTGATACCAAGTTTGTCACATACTGGGAACACCTCCTAGACGTAATCGGCGTCGACGTCTTCGAAGAGGACTAGGACTAGCCTCTCAGCATCCATCATTATATTCAGAGGTTAAAATGCAGAAAATTTATAACTTTTCATCTACAGCACTTCATGAGGTTTACTCACATCTTTCGCGTACAAATACTATATTCACATCGAATTTACATAGACCCTTCATATAAGAATATTATATAGTCTTCTACTTTTATGGAACATAAATATATAAGATTCATAACATAGTCTTAAAATGGATGTATCATATTAAACCATCTAAATAGAGTCAAATCAACATGGGTATAAGCCCTTACACAATGTAGAAATGTCAATTAGGCTTACAACAATATCTTGAAACAACATGAATGAAAAGACTGTCTTTAGAATATAACAATGTAACATAGGTAGAGTGGTAGAAAGGCATCATCCTTGGAATATGAGGACATACCCACACTTGGAGAATGATTCCAAGCCTTCCTTCAAAAGTCGTCACAAACCCTTCAACGACTGAGACCTAAGATTTTGGGAAAAGAGAGAAATGGAGTTAGCACATCACTTGTACTAATTATGGAATCATATGCACATACAACATAGAAATCATGCTAAAAAGGTATATTTAATTAAAACATGCTAATTTACTTTGAAAAGCCTTATGTGCATTCAAAAACCAATACAAGTCAATAGTACATATTCCTTAAGTCAAGGTCATGTACATCATAAGACCAATAATACCAAGTCTAGTCAAGTCAACATGCATATCAACATAATTGAGAACATAATCAAGACAACTCTATCATCAAGTTAAAATATCAACAAGCATGCATAAGATTTCATAATATCATAACCAAACGAAAACCATTACTCATGAACACCCATTAAGTTCACAAGTACAATGACTAAGTAAGACCCCATAACCTCACTAAATTAAGTAAAACCAATAAGAACTATAAGCAGTGGCCAACTTCACATACTATATCAGTAAGAGTAACCATTACCATACTTTAGCAATAGAGACCAACCACATGTTCATAAGTGAAACAAATATCACATAGTGTCATTAACATGTAAGATCAACATATACATATCATTTACCTTTATAAACATAAAAGCACATAAAAACGTCCTTCTAAGACTTCCCTCAAGTCTAACTAGTGCAATGTATAGGTAGAGTCCCATACCCCTACCTAGACTAAACCAAACCCCTTAGGTCACCCTAGTTAGAGTTCACTTCATTACTTCATTTTACCATTAGGGAACATCTTGCCTTAACCGGCATACACCACATGAGCTAATGTGGAATTCGGTGTCATGAAACCCTACACCAAAAGAAGATTGACTACTTCCCAAGGTTGTACCAAAAAATGAACATAGTATCTATGTGGATGCACTAGCTAGTATCCCAGTGGAGGCAACATAGTTCAAGAACTAGGATATGTAGTTAGGACCCTCTTTATGCTACATGCATTATAGTCTCAAATTTCATAAGTACATTAGTGATCCTACCTTCCCTATGTGGGAAGGGACACTCATCACTCCTAGTTCTCTCGGTGCTAAGCTAGAGTCCCTTTTGAAATCTCTTTCAGTAATAATCATAACTTAGTTTAGGTCATATGGTCTACCCCTTATATAGTCATCATAAAAGATCAAGAGGAATTGCATGAGTATGTCCTTTCAATAAAATTCACACAGGTGAGGTTAGCACATTTAAACAATCACATTATAATAAGGCACATAGGTAAATCATCACAATCCTTATATTATTACATCTTAGCTAATAATTTACAATCCATAATTCATGAAATTCCAATTCACCATCATACAAACCCTCATCAATCTTGTCACAAGGTATATATCAATATAACTTTACCACTAAACACAAGTAATCATAATTGAAGTAAAAGGTTGAGAAAAGCTTACCCCAATCTTCTTCACAAGCAATCATCAAGGTTTTACCATCCACCATCCAATTCCACCCAACATTGGGTTTATATCATCACACAATAGTAATCAACACAATAATGAAGTCCATTTAATAACTACACAACAATTCATCACTAGTTTATAGCCTAGGGTTAGGGACTTGGGTCAAATTCATGATCTACTTCACAAACTAGGATAATTCATCAAGAACTAGCATAATTGAATCATAATAAATCATTATAAAAGTATAATAACCAAAATAAACCATATACAATACAATTTAGAAGATCAAATTCGTAATTGAAGAAAACCCACTTGAAACTCATCTTTTGAAATCAATTTTTTGAAAGAGCCCTTTGGGGAAAGAATCCCAAAGGTGAAAGGAATGTCATACCTTGCTAATTGATGAAGAATGATGGATAAAAATACCTCTTATTGCTGCCCTTAGACCTTTACCTAGCCCTTTAATGAAGTTCTTTTATTTGGGAGAGAAAAAGAAGAGAGAAGGAAGAACAATTGGGTATTGGAAAAATATGAGGGTTGGGTTAGTTTATTTAGGATTGAGTCTTTATATAAGTGATTAACTAACCTAATTAGACTTCCCTTAACTCCAAACTGATTAACTAACCATCTAATTAATTAATTCAACTAATTTAAAACATGGTAGCAAACACGTTCCTGACCTACGAGACCCCGACCTACGGGCCGTAGGTCAGTTAACGGACCTTGGGACCAACCGTCCTGCATATCCGTCGTTTTGTTCAGAGACTTTCCAAATGAACTCTTCATGAAATTATATAAGTGTCCATCGACGGTGGCAATTGACGCCCCATCAATTGGACCACGCCTCGTAGCCTGCCATCCGTCGATGGCTACTGTTTCAAGACAACTTTTAGCCAAAAAGCATGGATCCTCCTCAAGGACCCTTTGATTGGTCCTTGGGAAGTCGTACCCAAACACTTCAGCCCTAAACCAACTTTAATACGTGTTAGATGCCTTTTCACCAAATTTCATTATTTTCCGACTTTTAAAACCTTATCAAATAAAATAAGGCAGGCTAGAACCTCTTGAACTAGTTTTCGAACGTCATGGACGTTTCTTGACGCTTTGATTCTAAAACTTTCTAAATTACTTATATACATTATATTTAACCTTAAAACAGTGTTACAACTCTAAGACATTCATGTTAGGCTCTAGATTATGCTTTAGACTTTCGGAGTATTACAATGATGTTTTCGATCCATTGTGTTGTCCAGTTGGGGTCTGTCTTATTCTGTTAGTCTTTTAACTTTATTTTAAGTGTTATGTCTTGTCTATGTGAGTTTTTTGATAGATACACAATTTGAAGGCATTATATTGGTGATAATTTGTGTTTTTTCCAAGCTGAAATATCTCCATGATACATCGTTATCTGTTTCTGTATGTGTTTGCTAAGCTTGTTTATTTTCTCTTTGCTTTCGCTCTAATAACATTTGTTAATCGAGTCTCATTTTAGAGAAATCATGGAGTATAGTTTGGACTTTGATTTGTTTTTTCTAATCTATATACTCTCTTTAAGAATAGCTAGAGTTAATGTGAACATTTTGATTTCTAAAGCTATCTGGTAGCGATCCAGCTCTTTACATGAAATGTGTTATATGATTATCCATGTTCTAATTTGATAATATCTCAGCAAATTGCTTAAATCAATAGGTTTATGAATCTTGCATTCTCTATAATAATTTTGTTTGGAGTATTTGCTTTTAAGTTACAGTGGGTTAATCCTCTATCATGAAACCGACTGGATATGTTTCTAAAAATTGCTTAATTGGTTTCGAGATTCACTTAATACTCATTCAACTTGGATCAAAGTTTCCTATTTGTTTACAAGTTTTGTTGTTTGCTAGAATAGATTCGGTATACACATGCATGTACAAACGATTATAAACAGTGCTTTGCTGCATCTTGAGTCTAGGTTCTTGTTATCTCTCTACTTTGCAGTCTATTTTCTGTTTTCAAATTGCCTCAGCATATTGACCTGTTCAGCTCTTCAATCTCTAAGTGTTCTGAAATCTATTATTGTGGGTAAAATTTTAGCTCTTAAAATGTGTCAAGTGAAGCATTTGTTTGGATGCTAAAATTATTAAGAGGATTTCTAAATATCATGTTTATAATCATAAAAATGGTCTTAATCACTATTTCGCTACACTTTGTATGTAATTTGATTTTTCTGTTGTTAGTCGCTCACTTTGATAGTATATAAGGACACAACTTCCTATGAATATTGGGTGTATGATTCCTTGAGTAATGACACTAGTTTATTATGCGTGAACGGTTTACTCAGAGCCTTGGTACGTTCAGTTACATTATAAACTTGATTTATTATACTTTTTAAAGTATATAGCCTAAGTATGAATGCTAATCTACTCATTCATTCTTTGCATGTGAAAATTGCCTCGAGTCTACGTTGGACTCTCATTACCTGTCCTTGCATCTCCTCTTTGGGCCAAAGGCCCAATTTTTCTATTATTGAGTCAGCCGAAGCAATAGAACGGGAATATAGGGCTGGAATTCCAGATTGCAGGTTTCTGAAAGTCCTAAGATGGGCTATATACATTCCGTATACACTGTATACATTAAGTATACAACACATATGTGGCCAAAAAAGGCAACAATACAGAGATGACAAAAACTATAGGTGTTCGGGAGCAAGAGATACATGGAAAGAGCTGATATACACGCTGATATACAACAGGTGTATACGAAAATGGGATTGGGTTTAAATCAAAAAAAAAAAAAAACTTGCAGCGGAATTTTCCCAAGAAGGTCCCTAATTTCATTATCTCTTTCACTCTTCTAATTGGTTTTTATCATGCTTGACAATTTTTCCTTAACTCTAACCATTGAATACTTTGAGTAACTTATTTGAATTCCCAAAAGCCGAGTTATTTTTGTTATGTTGGTTTACTTTTAATACTTTCTTTTTTGAGTTCATTCATTTTTACTAATAAGATTTCATAGCATTAATTGAATTAAATCTCTTTGTTCTTAAAAAGACGTTATTGAATGCTTTTTACTTAACATATTTTTACTTAATCTAAAATTGAAGTTAAGGTTTTTTCCCTAATGAACTTTAATTTTTTTCTTTACTTTTTTACTTCCTCAAAAAAAAGGGTTAGTCAAAGATTTTTATTTATCGTCCAATTAATTTAAATTAAGTTAAACAAATGACTTTAAATAATTAAAATAAATTCTAACTTTGTTTAGCTATTGTTCGAAGTTAATGTTTTTAATTATATATAATAAATCATTTTCCAAAAAACAGTCCAACAAATATTAACCTAAGTCATAGGATAAACGCGTGTTAGCGGATGCTTCAAATGCCATAAAAATCTTCTTGAAGCGTAAATAAGAACATCTTACCTATTTTCTCTAAATTTTTAAAGATTTAATCTGTTAAGAGTTTATATTAAGTTTTCTTGATCTCTTAAAAAAATTAAGTTGTGACACTTTCTAAGTATTTTTCATAAAATGTTTTATACTTAGAACATTTCAAAAAGTCATTTTTCTAAAAATAGTAATATTATGATATAACAGGAGTTATTTCACTAAACCACATTCTTTCACTAACCTTAACATTAACAGTATCCCTTGCCTTTACCACACAACCAAAAGAATCGGTTGCCGCAACTGCTAGCATAGGACACATATTATCATCTCCTATTTTGAGCATCAAAATTAGCATGATGTTCTAGCAAAACTTTAATAGCATCTTCATGGCTACGGTCTACAACGCATATAAATGGTGTTCCAACATCGACATCACTTCCCAAATCAACGTCTAGTCCTATCGACAGAAACAATTAAATCAAAATATGTCCATTTCCTGCATTATTAAATGGACAAAATAGAACACACATAAGAATATCACTTCAAGCAAAGAATATCAAGAACAAAATTAGTAATACTTTCTCAGATTTTATCCTAGAAAAAGATCCTTCAAAGAAAAAAAAGAAAGTAATCGAAACTTATATCAGATTTTGAATGATATTCAGACTGATTGATGCTAAGTAGTGCTCACCTAACAAGTTTTGAGTTTTTTTAACTTGTAGAACGTGGAGAGTGAAGATCATAGAATGAAATGGGTTAGGTTTTTCTATAAGTGGGTTGGATTTTCTTGTTTTCAATTGGGTAGGGTTGGTAAAAAGTTATTGGGTGGGATATTTTAAGAGTCACACATCATTTTCTTTGATTAAAGTAGAAAAAATGAATTAAATATATTAAATATCGGCATGCTAAGTAAAAGGGCATATATGAGTCATTTCTATAACGATAGGGTCATATATGGACCATTTTTAAGAGGAGGGTATATCAGCTCCAAATTATAAAGTTGAGGGGTAAATCAGATCATTTTCCCTTATTCAAAATATATGCTACTTTCCTAAAAAACGTGGGTAGTTCTCTTTATTTAGTTTTTTTGTTATATATATAAATTATTTAATATATATGCTATTTTCCTAAAGAACATTGGTAATTCTCTTTTTTACTTTTTCTTTTCTATTATCAATTTTGTTTTATTAATAGAGAAAATAGACAAATACCTCCCTAACCTATTACCGAATTCTCGTCTACACACTTATACTTTGCGGGAGTCCTATTACCTCCCTGAGTTTTTAAAAACAAAATATATACAAATTGACTTGATTATTTGTTAAATCACTATTAGATGATGTCGTTACATTAATCATTAACAAATTGGAGTGAATTATAGTCTTTCACGCTAGTCTTGAGGAGATGATCTAAGTTAGAAGGTGAGTTGACGTAGGCATCTTATTTTAAGCTATGATCTAGTATTTAATTGTGCTATGGTGTTTATTATAGTGTTATTATCTTGTTGAATATTGAAATATGATGTTTAACATCTAAATTTGATTTAATTTAGGTTCTATGATAATGCCTAAATGATAAACTATGAGGAAAACTTGGTAAGTCTTAGAATCTCTATATTTACTTCCAATTGTAATTAATTGTGACTAAGTTATGATGTTATATTGGAGTATGCCTTGTATTAGGATTGATTGGATGATATGATGTTGAAATGAAATGTCTTGACTATGTTGTGAGGATGATTAAGGTGTATGTGGTATAAGGATGGTGATAACTATCAATGTGCCTCGTTATGATGTGAAATGCTAATGTTTTAACCTCACTTATATGAATTGTAATGAAAGGACATATACTCATACAATTCTTATGGAGCCATTGATGATGATGATTATACAAGGGGTAGATCCTACGACCTACACTAAGCTATGATTGATAATTAAAGGCTTAAAGACATTTCAAAAAGGGACTCTAGCTTAGCACCGAGTTAACTAGATTGAGGAGTGTCCCTTCCCACATAGGGAAGGTAGGAGCACAAAAGTACTCTTGAGATTGGAGACTACAATACATGGAGCATAAAAAGGGTCCCAACTACATCTCCTAGTTCTTGTATGTTGCCCTCATAGGAGTACTAACTAGTGGATCCACGTAGGTTCTATGTTTTATGTTTTTGTACTACCTTGTCAAGTAATCCGCCTTCTTTCGGTGTAGGGTTGTATGACACCGGATTCCGCACTAGCTCATTTGGTCTATATCGGTTAAGGCAAGATGTTACCAAAAGGTAAAATGAATTAAAGGATTGAATTCTAACTAGGATAACCTAAAGGGGTCTAGCTTATTCTAGGTAGGGGTATGTGACTCTACCTAAGCATTGCACTAGTTAGATTTGAGGGGAGTCTTAGGAGGATGTTCTTATGTATGTTTATGTCTATGATGATTTATGATATTGTATATGAAGGACTTGCACATTATTGATACTATATGTTGACTAGTTCAACTATGAATACGTGATGGTTTATATTGTTAAAGTAAGGAAATGTATATCTAAATCTCATGTTATATAAGTAGGGTGTTAGTCATGATTCTTGTGATATTACTTGATTGAGTAAGGTAATGGGGTTTTGCTTAGTCATTGCACTTGTTGACTTGATAGAGGTTCATGGGTAATTGTCTGGTTCTGCTATAATGAAATGTACTCTTATTCATGCTTATTGTTTAATATGATTTGGATGTAGAGTTACTTGAATATGTTTTTACTTGTATAGTGGAAATGTTTGGTTGGACTAGACTTGATGTTGTGGTAATATGATGATCATGTCTATGACTTAATAAATGTGAATTATTGTTTGGTGTTGTTTTGTTGAATATGCATATAAGTTTTAAAGAAAAATGCATACTTATAGAAATGTCCTTTTCTTAGCATGTTTTATAAATAAATGTGCATATGGTCTCATACTTAGTACATATAGAGTACTAACCCCATTTTCTTCTCTTTTTTTCAAACATTTTAGGTTCAGGTCGTTGAGGTGTTTTGGAAAATGACTTGAAGAAGGCTTGGATCTTTGATCATCCGAGTAGGGGTAGGTCTTCATTGTCCGAGGGCGATGTCAATATCAATCCTATGTTGTTTTAGCCTTAAGAATCTTATGTTCTATCTCTTTTCATTTGAGTACGATTTGTATAAGCCTATATATGACTTCTTTACATTGATGTAGGGCTATGCCCAAATTGTTATGATCTTTAGTTGGTATGAGATTGAGACAATCCTTAAGACTATGTTCTTTTTACTCATATATGTATGTGCAGTAAAAGTAGAAGGCTATGTAACCTTCCTATACGAAGGATCTATGTATACTCGATATATATATTATTATGTGAATGTAGAGGTCAATGTAAACCTCCAAGAAGAAGTAATAAAAGTTTTTAAATTTTTCGTTATTCGACTTATGAAAGTGATGATTCAAGCTAAGAGGCTAGTCATAGTTCTATGGGAGGACAATGACGCCGGTAACGTCTAGGGGGTAAACCCGGATGTGACAGGTGCCACTCATAACAAAAGGTAAAAACATCAGTTGTTGGGGAAGTAGAGTTATAACAAAGGTACATAGTTATAGTAGAAATTAATTGTTCTCAATTGATTGTCTTTGTGTGATATTTAGATCATGAGTTCGAGTAAGGAAGCCAATCATTAATGCTTTTATTAGGATAAACCATTTACATCATACCCTAAAGCCGTACATGGATGTTTTGTTCACAGAACTTTTATTTAATATTCACTATCAGTAGGCAGTATTCCAAGTTGCAATTTTAGAAGTCATTTATGAATGTGTTGTTGACTACAATCAATTACTACTGAATTGATTCAAAGTTAATGAGAGATAGGTTATGAGTTAAATTGCATTATTTATATATTAATTACAGACATATATTTTCCCTTATCTGTTACTAAGACAACTGTATCTATGGTTTAATCAATATTTCGACACTACAACACTTTTTATGTAATACAATCAAGAAATAATATATTTGCAAGTTGAAGATATGCAAAACAAACAACAATTACAACAAATATCAAATAACTACAGGAAAATTCACATCCCTTTTTACCTTTGGTTGGAAGATGGCTGAAAAGTTATTTTCATTTTCTCAGAACAGTACATTTACTCCAAAAGTCCAAATCATCATTAGATTAATAAAAACCCATGTTCACTCCTTAGTTTTGAATCCAAATAGTAAGATGACATGTCTTGATTCCAAACAAGTTGTGGTCATTTATATAAGCCTAAAAGTACCCCTATGTCCGAGTTCGAATTTTAATGGTTAATGAATCTAAAGTTCACTCTTTTATTTGATGTCAATTGAGTCAGAAAGAGAATGGATATTACCGCTGGTAGTCTTATTCACATAATCATTGACAAACATTATGAACAGATAAGAAAATGTACGGATCAAATCGGGTGGGTAGGCGGTACGTCTAAGCACCCACATTACACATAGAGACGCAAACCTTCCTCGTATGACTCTCACCTCATACGGCTTGCACAAAGACTCTAAAGTCCTTACTTGCACTATATCCTTGGAAGTTCACCTAGATACAATAAGATATCTTACAAAAGCAAAGTAAAATTTAATTCAAAACTGATATTTTACGAGAACAACAACTATGTAAGAATATTTCTACTCAATCTCCTATACAAAGTGCAATTCTATTGTGCATCAAAAGAACATAAAGGATTGGAGGCTATTGCTTAGACTGGAAAAGCTTCACTCTATCCTCCCAAAAGTTCTCCCATTTTATTGAGGCCTCATATTTCATCAAAATATCTATTTGCATTTTACAATAAAATATATGAAGTAAAAATAAATTGAATATGTTGTTGTATAGAATTTTATCTGAAAATGAAAATAATAGACATAATTAGAGATTCCGTGAACTATTGAAAATGAAAGACATGTGTAGAAAATACCTTCTTGGTTTCCTTTGTCATAATATATTTTAGCTTGTGTTTTGCTGCTTTCTGAAGTGGTTGTTGCAGTGAGAGGTAATGACTGATTGCTAGCAATAGCTATTTTTGGTGATTAACAAAAAGAATAAATTTAGTGAAGATGTATATTATTCAACCATGATTACAACTTTTGTTGTGGACATTGATATTTCCATTAAGTGTAACATAAAAATGTAGCTGGACACAATGTAATGAATTGTGCCTCAACAGATAGTTAAAATGACAATGAAATGTACAATGCAGGAGACACTAGATTTTAGATAAAGTTGCAGGAGATAGAGATTTAGAGATCATATTTAGTCATTGGAATAGGAAGATCCTAGATTCTAGCCTCTCGGGAGAAGCCGGGGGAATTTCCAATAGACTAATGTGGAATAAATTATTTTATTCTACAACAAAGATTGGTGTATGGATTGCATAGATGACATAGATGGTACCTACCTGAGTTGTCGATGGGAGTAACTCAGTTCTTCAAAGTTGTGGTACTAAAGACCAAATTGAAAATTTTAGAACTATTGGAGTTGTTGCAAATGAACACATTTTTGCATCCTTTTTAGTTGTGCCTCCTAATATGAATCTCACTAACATGAATTTTCAGTAGTGTCTCTAAGAGATGATATGCGTAACCTTCTATATAATTTGTGTAAGTTACCCCAAACACATCCACTTTATAGCAGGAATAACTGAACATACTTGTTGAAAATAAAAAACCCAAAAGGAATTCATATAAGTACCTAATATGAGGAAAATTAGTATTCCCATCTCAATAACAACATCAAACATTCCAGTGTAATCCTATAAGTGAAATCTAGAATTATTTTGAAGAAAGACCAAATTTGTTATTGCGTATGACCAGAAAGCTTTGAAATGCAACGTGAATGAATAAAAATACGAAATAACAAAACAAAAATTTCAAATGTCAATGCAATGAGGTAAGAAACTGTTGGGTTATGGGTCTTTTTCCCTTCCTATGTGGATAAATAAAAGCGCAATTTGGACCAACCCATTTTTTCCCATAGGCCCATTCTTATGAGGCAAATATAAGCCTATTTAGGTCTTATTTTCATATATACAGAGAGTTTTTTCAGCAGCCAAAAAAAGAGAAAGAGAGCAGTTTTCGCAGTCAAAATTCAGCCCTAACAGCCAACTTCAAATTGCGATTCCCGCTTCGTTTCTTGTCCGATTGAGCTGATTTTTGGACAGCATATTATCTTCATCTCAATATTTGATTAGGAACTGACAGAGTTGGATTTGGTGGCCTGCAGCTTCAGTTTTGCTGTCGTGAACAGTAGCTGCAAAATTGGTGATTTTGCTCCTTTAATTCTCTAGATTTGGTGCAATCTTATTTTTGTTGTTGCTCGTTGTTTGGCACTTTTTTTGTGGCCAATTTTGGAGAACAATATTGTAACTCTTGGTGATTATAGTGGAGCTTTTGGTCCCGTGGTTTTTTACTCTTCACATCGAAGGGTTTTCCACGTAAACCTTGGTGTCTTGTGTGATTGGTTTATTATTGCCTTGTTATATTTGTTTGGTTGAATTACTTGCTGCCTTACTATCATATTGCTTGTGGTTGTTTGTCTTCTCTTGGTTCAAATCGAAAAGGGAAAGTATAGACTTGGGTATTCTTCCGCTGTTACCCTGTCAGGCATTCTTTGTTAGTGCCTTGTCTTTCCCAACAAAGTGGTATCAGAGCATTGGTTATTGTTGATTGTCGTTTTGAATGATGGAGGCAAATATGAGCAAAATGGTGTGTTTAAATGGTAGTAACTATCATATTTGGAAAGGCAAGATGAAAGATCTTCTATTTGTCAAGAAGATGCATTTACCTGTGTTTGCTTCTAATAAGCCTCAGTCTTTGAATGATGAAGAATGGGAATTTGAGCATCTGCAGGTTTGTGGCTATATTAGACAATGGGTTGAAGATAATGTTAGAAATCATATTGTGAATGAGACACATGCCAAAAGTTTGTGGGACAAGCTCGAGACACTTTATGCTTCGAAGACTGGCAACAACAAGTTGTTCCTATTGAAACAATTAATGAATATCAGGTATAAAGAGGGCACTCCTATTTCTGATCATATTAATGATTTTTAGGGTGTTCTTGACCAGCTGTTCGGAATGGGTGTAAAGTTTGATGATGAGATACAGGGACTTTCGCTTCTTAATATTCTGCCAGACTCTTGGGAAACTCTTCGAGTTTCTTTGACTAATTCTGCTCCCAGTGGTGTTGTAACCATGGAATATACTAAGAGTGGTGTCTTGAATGAAGAAATGAGAAGACGATCTCAAGCCTCATCTTCTTCAGCTTCACACTCCGATGTTTTGGTTACTGAAGATAGGGGAAGAAACAAGTCCAGAGGTCAGAATGATAGAGGTAAAAGTAGAAGCAAGTCAAAGTCTAAATACAAGAATATTACATGTGACTATTGCCACAAGAATGGGCATATCATGAAATATTGTTACAAGCACAAGAGAGATATTAGACAACAAAAGAGAGAAGGCGATAATGAAAATCGTGTTGCTGTTGCTGCTAATGATGATCTTCTTATTTCTTGTGATGCAAATGCCATTAATCTTGTTCGTGATGAGTCTAGCTGGTTTGTGGATTCTGGTGCTACTTCTCATGTCACGCCAAAGACGGAATTATTTTCTTCTTATACTCCAGGTAATTTTGGACGTTGAAAATGGGCAATAATCATGAAGTTGAAGTTATTGACATTGGGACAGTTTGTTTGGAAAGTAATAATGGTTCCAAACTAGTTCTCAATAATGTCAAGCATGCTCCAGATGTTCGCTTGAATTTGATTTCTGTGGGATATCTTGATGATGAGGGTTATGTTAATACACTTGGTGTTGGCCAGTGGAAGCTTACTAGAGGTTTGATGGTTGTGGCCCGTGGTGACAAGTTGTCTAACTTGTATGTATTTCAGGGCTCCATGTCCAGAGACTCGGTAAATTTGGTGGAGAATGATACTTCATCAGAGTTATGGCATAGAAGGCTGAGTCATATGAGCGAGAAGGGGATTGATAGTTTGGCTAAGAAAAATTTGCTTTCTGGAGTGAAACAAGCAAAGTTGAAGAAATGTGTTCATTGCTTAGCCGGTAAACAGAAAAGAGTTTCTTTTCAGAGTCATCCGCCTTCAAGAAAGCTTGATTTGCTGGAGTTGGTACATTCTGATTTGTGTGGTCCTTTTAAGGTAAGATCTCATGGTGGTGCACTTTACTTTGTGACTTTTATTGATGATCATTCTCGCAAACTCTGGGTATTTCCTTTGAAGTCCAAGGATCAAGTACTTGATGTGTTCAAGAGTTTTCAGGCCTTGGTTGAAAGACAAACAGGGAAGACATTGAAATGCATCCGCTCAGATAATGGTGGTGAGTATATTGGTCCTTTTGATAGATATTGCAGAGAGCAGGGTATTAGGCATCAGAAAACTCCTCCAAAGACTCCTCAGTTAAATGGTTTAGCAGAGAGGATGAACAGAACTCTAGTTGAGAGGGTTAGATGTATGCTTTCAGATGCTAAGCTGTCAGATTCCTTTTGGGCAGAAGCACTTAATACTGCTGCTTATGTTATCAATTTATCTCCTGCTGTTGCTTTAGATGGTGATGTCCCTGACAGAGTTTGGACTG
Organism: Solanum pennellii; assembly: GCF_001406875.1. Classification (NCBI taxonomy): domain Eukaryota; kingdom Viridiplantae; phylum Streptophyta; class Magnoliopsida; order Solanales; family Solanaceae; genus Solanum; species Solanum pennellii. Next base: position 54,753,755 of record NC_028641.1, read on the forward strand.
GTAAGAATGTTTCTTATGATCATCTTAGAGTCTTTGGGTGTAAAGCCTTTGTACATGTTCCTAAGGATGAAAGGTCAAAGTTGGATGTTAAAACTAGGCAGTGTATCTTCATTGGTTATGGTCAAGATGAATTTGGCTATCGTTTCTATGATCCTGTTGAGAAGAAACTTGTTAGAAGCCGTGATGTTGTGTTCTTTGAAGACCAAACAATTGAAGATTTTGACAAAGCTGACAAGGCTGATTTTCAGAGTAGTGAGAGCTTAGTTGATGTTGATCCAGTTCCTTTGACTATTGCACCGGAAGAAAATCTTCATAATGATGAAAATCAAGTTGATAATGAAGATGGTGATCATGTTCAGAATGACCGGCATGATGTTGTTGATGCTCCAGTGCAAGATGATGTGGTTGTCCAACAACCAATTATAGATGCTCCAGAGAGTTCTCTCAGACGATCTAGTAGAGAGAGAATTCCTTCATCTCGTTATTCTCCCAATGAGTATGTACTCTTGACTGACGGGGGAGAACCTGAGAGTCTTGATGAGGCCATGGAAAGTGAAGAAAAAGAAAGGTGGTTTGATGCTATGGAAGATGAGATTAAATCCTTGCATGATAATCATACCTTTGATTTGGTTAAGTTACCTAAAGACAGAAAAGCTTTGAAAAACAGGTGGGTTTTTCGGGTGAAACATGAAGATGGTAATCCAGTTCCACGGTACAAAGCTAGATTAGTTGTCAAGGGATTTAATCAGAAAAGGGGAGTTGATTTTGATGAGATATTCTCTCCAGTTGTGAAGATGTCATCCATTCGTGTGGTTCTAGGCTTGGCTGCAAGTCTAGATTTAGAGGTTGAGCAAATGGATGTTAAAACTGCTTTCCTCCATGGTGACTTAGATGAAGAAATTTATATGGAGCAACCGGAAGGTTTTGAAGTCAAGGGTAAAGAGAATTATGTTTGCAAATTGAAGAAGAGCTTGTATGGTTTGAAACAAGCTCCCAGGCAGTGGTACAGGAAGTTTGGTTCTTTTATGAGTCAGCAGGGCTTCAAGAAGACTTCTTCAGACCATTGTGTTTTTGTGCAAAAGTTCTCTGATGGTGACTTTATTATTGTGTTGCTTTATGTTGATGACATGCTTGTTGTTGGTCATAATACTTGCAGGATTCAGAAGTTGAAGCAAGAGTTGAGTAAGTCTTTTGCTATGAAAGACTTAGGACCAGCAAGGCAGATTCTTGGCATGCAGATTGTCCGTGATAGAAAGGCCAAGAAATTGGTATTATCACAAGAGAAGTACATTCAGAAAGTACTTCGCAGATTCAGCATGGACAAAGCTAAGGTTGTCAGTACACCTTTAGCTATGCACTTCAAATTGAGCACGAAACAGTGTCCTTCTAGTGATGATGAGAAGGAAGATATGAAGAAAGTTCCTTATGCTTCAGCTGTTGGTAGTTTGATGTATGCGATGGTTTGTACAAGACCGGATATTGCTCACGCTGTTGGAGTTGTTAGCCGTTTTCTTTCTAATCCGGGAAGAGAACATTGGAATGCTGTGAAGTGGGTTATGAGATATCTCTGTGGCACTTCTAGTCTGAGTTTGTGTTTTGGTACAGGGAAGCCTATTCTTTGTGGTTATACTGATTCAGACATGGCTGGTGATGTTGATACTCGCAAGTCTACTTCAGGGTACTTGGTTACTTTTGCAGGGGGAGCTGTGTCTTGGCAATCTAGGTTGCAAAAATGTGTTGCTCTATCTACTACAGAAGCTGAGCTTATTGCTGTCGTTGAAGCTTGTAAAGAATTGCTTTGGATGAAGAGATTCTTGGGGGAACTTGGTTGTGCTCAAGAGAGGTATGTGCTTTATTGTGACAGTCAAAGTGCTATACATCTTGGCAAGAATTCTACGTTCCATGGTCGGTCTAAACACATTGATGTGAGATACCATTGGATTCGAGATGTGTTGGATTCTAAGTTGCTTGAGCTTGAAAAGATTCATACAAATGACAATGGTTCCGATATGATGACTAAAGCTTTGCCAAGAGGGAAGTTTGAAGATTGTTGCATGGTCGCCGGGATGGCGGTCTCCTCCACATAGTCGTGAGGGGGAGAATTGTTGGGTTATGGGCCTTTTTTCCCTTCCTATGTGGATAAATAAAAGCCCAATTTGGACCAACCCATTTTTGCCCATAGGCCCATTCTTATGAGGCAAATATAAGCCTATTTAGGTCTTATTTTCATATATACAGAGAGTTTTTTCAACAGCCAAAAAGAGAGAAAGAGAGCAGTTTTCGCAGTCAAAATTCAGCCTAACAACCAACTTCAAATTGCGATTCCCGCTTCGTTTCTTGTCCGATTGAGCT
>NC_028641.1:54756296-54833544 GCF_001406875.1 Solanum pennellii
TCTAGTCTGAGTTTGTGTTTTGGTACAGGGAAGCCTATTCTTTGTGGTTATACTGATTCAGACATGGCTGGTTATGTTGATACTCGCAAGTCTACTTCAGGGTACCTGGTTACTTTTGCAGGGGGAGCTGTGTCTTGGCAATCTAGGTTGCATAAATGTGTTGCTCTATCTACTACAGAAGCTGAGCTTATTGCTGTCGTTGAAGCTTGTAAAGAATTGCTTTGGATGAAGAGATTCTTGGGGGAACTTGGTTGTGCTCAAGAGAGGTATGTGCTTTATTGTGACAGTCAAAGTGCTATACATCTTGGCAAGAATTCAACGTTCCATGGTCGGTCTAAACACATTGATGTGAGATACCATTGGATTCGAGATGTGTTGGATTCTAAGTTGCTTGAGCTTGAAAAGATTCATACAAATGACAATGGTTCCGATATGATGACTAAAGCTTTGCCAAGAGGGAAGTTTGAAGATTGTTGCATGGTCGCCGCGATGGCGGTCTCCTCCACATAGTCGTGAGGGGGAGAATTGTTGGGTTATGGGTCTTTTTCCCTTCCTATGTGGATAAATAAAAGCCCAATTTGGACCAACCCATTTTTGCCCATAGGCCCATTCTTATGAGGCAAATATAAGCCTATTTAGGTCTTATTTTCATATATACAGAGAGTTTTTTCAACAGCCAAAAAGAGAGAAAGAGAGCAGTTTTCGCAGTCAAAATTCAGCCTAACAACCAACTTCAAATTGCGATTCCCGCTTCGTTTCTTGTCCGATTGAGCTAATTTTTGGACAGCATATTATCTTCATCTCAATCTTTGATTAGGAACTGACTGAGTTGGATTTGGTGGCCTGCAGCTTCAGTTTTTCTTTCGTGAACAGTAGCTGCGAAATTGGTGATTTTGCTCCTTTAATTCTCTAGATTTGGTGCAATCTTATTTTGTTGTTGCTCGTTGTTTGGCACTTTTTTTGTGGCCAATTTTGGAGAACAATATTGTAACTCTTGGTGATTATAGTGGAGCTTTTGGTCCCGTGGTTTTTTACTCTTCATATCGAAGGGTTTTCCACGTAAATCTTGGTGTCTTGTGTGATTGGTTTATTATTACCTTGTTATATTTGTTTGGTTGAATTACTTGCTGCCTTACTATCATATTGCTTGTGGTTTTTTGTCTTCTCTTGGTTCAAATCGAGAAGGGAAAGTATAGACTTGGGTATTCTTCCGCTGTTATCCTGTCAGGCATTCTTTGTTAGTGCCTTGTCTTTCCCAACAGAAACTCCAAGCTAAGCCCATAACACAAAAAGACTAAAATTAACACACTAGATAGTCACGATTCAGTGTGAATCAAATATTTTACCAAAATTTTCTTCCATCAAAATTACCCGAAGAACTCATATAAACAAAGAAAGTTCAAAAGAAATATGACGAAACAAGACCAAATTAATTATTACATGTGATATAAAAGCGTAACCGGTAAAACAACATTCTGAAAATCCAAAGGAGATGACAAAACACAAAAACACAAAATAACAAAACAAAAATGAATCTATAATGATGTAAAATTGAAAATCAACAACAAACACAAATCAAAAAAGAAAATATGAAGTCAACCAGAAAAATTTCATCTACAGAATATATAACTGATAATTGCACTACCCCAAATTTCATCATAGTTACAAAAGATGAACAATTAGAACTACAAGGGGAAAAATCATCATGGCAAAGAAACAATATAAAGTTGCCTTATGTGAGGATGGATGGTGAGATAACGTAGAGCGGCGAAGAAGTTAGCCACAAGCTAAAACACCAAGTTGAAATATGAAGCTAATGTGTGCCAATTGAAGATAACCCTTAGAAGACACATAATATATAATGAAGCATTAAAAGACTAAAATATTCTTAAATTTGAATCAAAAGGCATGAAGCACACATGTTGAAGATAGCCTATTCTATAATAGTAGTAAAGTAGTGAGTTAATAATTAATAATAATTATGCTTTTCCTTTTTACTTTTTATTTTAAAAAATAAAAGTATGCTTATTAAAACTAATTATATTTAAAAATAAATTTTTTTACGCATTATTAAACATATCTCTATGAAAATGAAACAATTTTTTTAGAATGAGAAACAAAGAGATGAATACCTATACATTTACAAAATTTGAAAAATATTTTTTCGATATTAATAAAATATTAGAAATGTATTAAGAAAATAAGTACATTTACATATACAGAAGTATATTCAAGTGTATGACTTTCATCGCAACTTCGCCAAACTTGTATAAAATTTGGCCTGTGGTCTCCAACCTCAAATTTTTCTTTCTGAATAATTTTTTTTTTATTGTAATTTTAATTATGATTGATATTCATATATTCTAAGAAGTTCAACTATACGTTATTAGATTTTATTGAAATTCATCAATTATAAACAATATCATAACAACATATGAATTAGAAAGAAACTCTTTAAATTTAAACAAAGTACGATATCAACTTATGGAATATGAACAATTTGTTATTCCTCCTTACTTATAAACTTGTTACCGGCATTTCTCTTCTCTCCTTTTTCCTATTATCTTCTTTTCTTTCCTTCTTTATTTAATTCTTTTTTATTTGTTTGCTTAATTGAAATGAATAATTTTTTTTAACAAATGTTAGTAAGGATTTATATCAATAAATAAATTGAATGACGATATAGATTAACTTTCAATTCATATTAAAAGTCAAATAAATAAAATTAGGATGAAGAAAATAAATTCAAGTTTGGACACAATAAGAAAAAAAATTAATCATCACTCATCTGCACATAAATTTCTCCTACTTCAACGACATATATTCAATACCAAATTGCTGATCCTGTCTTTAATAAACGATCCTCTTTCTTTTGATTTTGTTTATAAAATCAACTGATTATCTTTAAGATCTAGAGCTTTCAAAATAAATTACAGTTATTGATAATGTATCAACATAAAACAAAAGAAAAATAGAAGAACTATGCAAACACTTACCTTGCCATGAATGAATGATAAGGATTATTATTGCTTTGACTCTCATTTATTGAGATGTATTTTTTTTCACTGAAAAAACTAAAGAAAGGACTGACTGAATGATACGGTTGAATTTTTTTGGAATAGGAAGTTAAGAAAGTGGTGAGGAATTTTAGGGACAATTATTTGTAGTTGAAATTTTATTTTTTATTTTTTATTTTTTTTAAAAAATGAATAGATGATTAGATATATATATAATTATATTGAATAAAGACAAATTGATCCATTGGTATGTCCAGATAGCTACCCTGAGTTATATATGGCTAAGTCTCTATGTGGATGATCATTAAATTGTTGTTGGAAAAAGATCAAATCAGGTTATGCAACCTATATCTATGTAATTCTTGCAGGAATGAGGGTTGGTGGGGCAATGATGGTTCACTCAACAATATATCTATGACACATCCTCGTTTCTCAGTTGAGCATCCAAGTAAACTGGTTGTTAAAAGATTATGTAAGTTACCTCGGTGATTTTTTGTATTTGTCCTGGCCAGGCTAAGTGGATAGAGTTACTTGGTACATATTGTTGGTGGAGGTGACATGTAGGTAATGTGTGAAATAAGTTGAATTATGCGAAAGCGGACCTGGACACAAAATAAAGTAATTAAAGTTCTTGTACTTGTATCACTGTGTTGCTTTTGAAGTCTTACTAACCTCAAGGTTTGATCACTATACACAAAGTATTCTGCCGAATAAAATGATGTTACAACACGATACACCCTTGATCCTATTACTTTGTTAATTGTCACATGTTTGTATCCAGCCTTTCAATCTTTTCCTGCTCCCTTTGTACAAGTTATGAGCGTTAAATAGAGCGACTAGGATCCATATTAGGCATTGATATAATTTATATATATTTGTTTGACATTAAGATGTAATTACTATTGTTGTGTTAAACAATTTGTCTTATCAAAATCAGAAAATTACTGATTGTAATAAGTTATTCAGAAACACGAAATAACTGAAATTTATAGAACCAGTAAGCAAGATGAACAAAAAAAATTTATTTCTGAAAAATACTTAAATCTGTAAAAACTTACCAGAATCTGAAATAAACTTTTAGTTTGGAAGAAAATCAAGTCCACTGAATTCACAGTGTCCCCTTAAGGAAGTTATTCCCCTCTAGTATCCGAGGTTTGATTTGGAATATAACCTCCCAGAGTAAAATGATCTTAATCAGTAGAGTGTAGATATCAAAAACTCAACTGTCAGCGAATTAATCCACAGCAGGAAAGTACACGAAGAAATATGTGTTTAGAAGAAGAAGGAAGATCAGAAAATTCGTTGTAAAATATTCTGAAGACTGAGTGGTATTTATAGGCAAGAAGAATATATTTTGAAAGGTTGCAACCCTTTCAGAATTAACACGACCATTGATGAAAGTTTGCAACCTTTCAAATGGTATTGACTATTCGTGAAAGTTGCAACCTTTCAGAACAGTCATGGCGGGAATTTTAAATAAAACAGGTCACGCGCGCGGATCCGAGTCGGGTCAGGTTAACTAAAAAGTTAAAAATATTTCGATTAACTTTTGTTATCAACTAATTAATTGAAAATATTTTTTGGCCATTTAATTAATTAAATAAATAAATAATATAAATTTTGTTCAAAAAATAATCTCTCAATCGATCATTTGCTGAAGCCGAAGCCGTAGCGAGTGACGACGACGACTGCGCGAGGGAGGTCCCTTTTTCCAACCCTTTTAACAATTAATATGAGTGTTTATGTATTTAAACTCTCCTATTTTCCTTTCCATTACCGATGAGGGACAATTGCCTTTTTCATTAAAGTATAAGAGGATTTTTTCAAGTTCCCAACTCTTCAAGTTCTCAACTTTTCAAATTCCTCTCCTTACCTCTATTTCCCATCAATTCTTGCTACATACCCAACAATCCCCCACATTGATGGGGAATGGTTATAACATAGGAATGCATGGACAATTGTGTACTTTACATGCAAGGATTAATTGCATCTGGATAAGTAGGTTTCCCCTTGGACTTTCCGTAGTGAAGATATGTCGGATATACTCGGTCAATCGGTAGATCTGATATCTTTAAATCGTCGAGCTTTGGTGTATACCTAGACAACCATATGTCACATATTTAACTCTTTACTGTTTATGATTCTTACGGTTGTGTTCGTTTCAGCCATGAACACCTCCTGGTTTCATGAGTGTATAGAGAATAGGCTTTTGACATAAAATTCTCTTTAAAGCGCATACTCGCATAGGTAATTTCTAACCGTGTCATCTCGTAGATACACTATTTGGTCCAATCTACCAAATTTAGCAAATCATTAAAAACTTTAAGCTTTATTACCTCATTAACAAGCCTTAAAGTCTTAACCTTTTCCTGAACATTGTCTTCATCATGAGAATGAATTGAGTTAATTGACAACGTCGAACCGTCAGTCACAACTTTGTTTTCTCCTTGAATCTAGCTCTTGGAATCTCCAGTCTGCTAGATAGAGTTACCGTCATGCTTATTTGTCCTAAGCCGTAAACTCATTCCCTTAGATGATCTTTCAACTGCCTCTCTCACTAGGCCTTTTGTTAGTGGATCTGACACATTATCGCTTGACTTTACATAGTCAATTATGATAATTCCACTAGAGAGTAGCTGTCTTATGGTGTTATGTCTCCGTCGTATGTGACGAGACTTCCCATTGTACATAACGCTCCCTGCCCTACCTATTGCTTCTTGACTATCGCAATGTATGCAAATTGGTCCAACAGGTTTGGGCCAGAATGGAATATCCTCTAGGAAATTTCGGAGTCATTCCGCTTCTTCACCAGCCTTATCCAAAGTAATGAATTCAGATTCCATTGTGGAGCGAGCAATACATGTCTGTTTGGACGATTTCCAAGAGACTGCTCCTCCACCAAGTAGGAACACATAACCACTCCTGGATTTTACATCATTTGACCCGGTGATCCAATTTGCATCACTATATCCTTCAATCACAGCAGGATATTTATTATAATGCAAAGCATAATGTTGTGTATATTTTAGATAACCCAACACACGTTTCATAGCAATCCAGTTTGTTTGATTCGGATTACTAGTGTACCGACTCAGTTTACTAATAGCACATGCTATATCTGGTCACGTGCAATTCATAATATACATCAAACTTCCAAACACTCTGGCATACTCCAATTGAGAGTCACTTTGACCTTCATTCTTTTTAATGTACAACTTAAATCAATTGGAGTTTTGACAACATTTAAATTCAAGTATTTGAACTTATCCAATACTTATAATGCTAGTCCCTGGGGAGTTTTGATAATCCTGACCCCTAAGATCAAATCAGCAACTCCTAAGTCTTTCATATGGAACTTGCTGGACAACATGCACTTATTAGCATTTATATTGTCAATTTCTTTACGCATTATTAATATGTCATCAACATACAACCAAGAAATGACTTCATGATTTATAACATTTTTAATGTAAATACATTTATCACATTCGTTAATTTTGAATCCATTTGCCAACAATTTTTGATCAAATTTAGCATGCCATTGTTTGGGTGCTTGCTTGAGTCCATAAAGTGACTACACAAGTCTGCACACTTTCTTTTCTTTACTAGGAATTATAAACCCTTCAGGTTGTTCCATGCAAATTTCTTCCTCCAACTCTCCATTTAAGAAGGTTGTCTTTACATCCATTTGGTGCATTTTAAGATCATGCACCGCTCCTAGTGCTATTAACATCCTAATTAATGTTATCCTTGTTACTGGAGAGTATGTGTCAAAGTAGTCCAAACCTTCCTTTTGTCTGTACCCTTTGACTACCAGTCTAGCCTTATATTTGTCAATAGTCTCATCAGGTTTCATTTTCCTTTTAAAAATCCACTTTGATCCTAAAGGTTTATTTCCTGGAAGAAGATCAGCTAATTCCCAAGTGTGATTGCTTAAAATTGATTCAATCTCACTGTTGACTGCTTCTTTCCAATAAGTTGACTATGATGAAGACATAGCTGCTTTAAATGTTAGAGGATCATTTTCAAGCAGTTGTGCTACAAAATCTGGTCCGAAAGAAGCAGATTTTCGTTGCCGAGTACTATGCCTAGGTTCCTCACTAGTTAGAATATTTTCCATTGATTCTTCTCGTGGTTGTTTAGTTCTTTCACTTGTTGACAAACTTCCAATTTTATACAGATAAATCTTTTCAAAACACTCTGCTTAATCTGATTTAATTATCGTATTAACATGAATCTCAACATTATTAGATTTATGAACCAAAAATCGACAGGATTCACTATTCACAGCATACCCAATAAAGACACAATCTATTATTTTGGGTCCAATTTTAACCCTCTTCGATAAAGGAACCTCTACCTTGGCTAAACACCCCCACACTTTGAAATATTTCAAGTTAGGTTTTCTTCCTTTCCACAACTCATATGGAATTGATTGTGTTTTTGAATGGGGTACTCTATTGAGTATTTTATTAGCTGTAAGGATGACTTTCCCCAAAGATTTCGCGGTGAACTAGAATTGATCATTAAGGCATTCATCATTTCCTTTAATGTTCTGTTCTTCCGTTCTGCCAAACCATTTGATTGTGGTGTATAAGGTGCAGTAGTTTGATGAATAATACCATATTCCAAACATATCTCTGCAAAAGAAAATTCATATTCTCCACCCCTATCACTCCGAATCATTTTTATATTTAGATTCAATTGATTTTCCACTTCATTTTTATATTGCTTAAATGCATCAATTGCTTCATCCTTACTATTAAGAAAATATACATAACAAAATCAAGTGCAATCATCAATAAAAGTTATAAAATATTTTTTCTCACCACGAGATGTGTTGACTTCATATCACATATATATGTGTGAATTAAATCTAAAGTTTTAGAATTTCGTTCAACAGACTTGTAAGGATGTTTAACAAAGTTACTTTCCACACAAGTTTCATATTTTGACTTATCGCATTTAAAATCAGGCAATACTTCTAGATTAACTAATTTTCGCAAGGTTTTGTAATTTACATGTCCCAAACGGGCATGCCATAAATCACTTAACTCCAATAAGTAAATAGAAGAAGAATTTTTATTAATACTGTCAACAACCATTACATTTAGTTTTAAAAGACCCTCATTGAGGTAGCCCTTTCCTATGAACATTTCGTTCTTACTTATTACAGCTTTATCAATAACTAGGACACACTTAAACCCGTTCTTAACGAGTAGTGCAGCAGAAACTAAATTCTTCCTAATAGTAGGGACATGCAGAACATTGTTCAAAGTCAACACCTTGCCGGATGTCATTTTGAACATTACTTTCCCAGTTCCTGCAATCCTTGCTTTTGCTGTGTTTCCCATGAATAAATCTTCATTGTACTCAACAGGAGTGTACGTTGCAAAGGCTTCTTTCGCAGAGCAAATATGTCTAGTGGCACCTGAGTCGAGAAACCACTCCTTGGGATTTCCAACTAAGTTACACTCCGATATCATTGCACACAAGTCATCTGCATCTTCCATCTTTTCCACGATGTTTGTTTGACTTTTGCCTTTGTAATTGTTTTTGTCCTTTCTTGGAGCATGACAATTAGAAGACCTATGACCAGCCTTGCAACAATTGTAACGGTTGCCTTTGAATTTCTTCTTGGCTTGTTCTGACTTCGGCCCGTTGGACTTCTTTCTCTTTTTGTCTTTGGTGGGAGCTTCTTCAATAATATTAACTCCAATGATTGTTGAACTCTTACGCGACTTCTTTTCGGTGTTTTTGTTATCTTCCTCAATCTTGAGCCGAATCATAAGATCTTCAAGCTTCATTTCTTTACGGTTGTGCTTTAGATAATTCTTGAAATCGTTCCACGAAGGAGTCGACTTCTCGATCATATCATTGCAGCCATTTCAAAAGCTTCATTTACTACCATATCTTCAGCAATCAAATCATGGAGAATAAGTTGAAGTTCCTGCACTTGTGATCCAACAGTTTTACTATCTACCATTTTATAGTCTAAAAACTTTGCGACCACAAACTTTTTTAAGCATGCATCTTCTGTCTTATATTTCTTCTCAAGTGCATCCCAGGACTCTTTTGAAGTTGTTATTGCACTATAGACATTATATAAGTCATTCTCTAAAGCACTCAAAATGTAACCTTAATATAGGAAGTCTGACTGTTTCCATGCTTCAATAATCATTAATTTTTCCTTGTCTGGCCTATCATCAGCAGGAACTGGAGTATCTTCACTTGTAAATTTCTGCAGACCAAGAGTGGTAAGCAAGAAAAATACTCGTTGCTGCCATCCTTTAAAATTCACACCTGTGAATACCCGGTTTCTCTGCTTGTGGTACAAGAGTTCGGGTAGGTGCAGCAACAACCACTGTAACACCAGTGTTTGCCATTTCTGATAAAAAAATTGATACAATCTAAGTAAGCAATAAACTATAATTGCAGACTTAAAGGAGTATAAAATCACGAAGATTTTTGTCTCCACCAGAAACACAGATTTAAAAAAAAATCCTTAAGAATGTTAAACAATCTGTGTTATCAAAACCAGAAAAATTACTGATTGTAATAAATTGTTCAGAAACACGAAGTAACTTAAATTTATAGAACCAGTAAGCAAGATGAACACAAAAAAATTATTTCTCAAAAATACTTAAATCTGTAAGAACTTACCAGAATCTGAAATAAACTTTTAGTTTGGAAGAAAATCAAGTCCACTGAATTCACAGTGTTCCCTTAAGGAAATTATTCCCCTCTAGTATCCAATGTTTGATTTGGAATATAACCTCCCAGGGTAAAATGATCTTAATCAGTAGAGTGTAGATACCAAAAACTCAACTGTCAGCGAATTAATCCACAGCAAGAAAGTACACGAAGAAATATGTGTCTAGAATAAGAAGGAAGATCAGAAAATTCGTTGGAAAATATTCTGAAGACTGAGTGGTATTTATAGGCAAGAAGAATACATTCTGAAAGGTTGCAACCCTTTCAGAATTAACACGACCATTAATGAAAGTTTGCAACCTTTCAAATGGTATTGACTGTTCCTGAAAGTTGCAACCTTTCAGAACAGTCATGGCGGGAATTTTAAATAAAACGGAAAATAAAACGGGTCATGCGCGCGGATCCGAGTCGGGTCGGGTTACCTAAAAAGTTGAAAACATTTCGGTTAACTTCTGTTATCAACTAATAAATTGAAAATAATTTTTGGCCATTTGATTAATTAAATAAATAATTAAAATAAATTTTGTCCAAAAAAGTATCTCTCGATCATTTGCCGAAGCCGAAGGGAGCGACAACGACGACGGCGCGAGGGGGGTCCCTTTTTCCAACCCTTTTAACAATTAATAGGAGTGTATGTATTTAAACTCTCCTATTTTCCTTTCCATTACCGATGAGGGACAATTACCTTTTTCATTAAAGCATAAGAGGACTTTTTCAAGTTCCCAACTCTTCAAGTTCTCAACTTTTCAAATTCCTCTTCTTCCCTCTATTTTCCATCAATTCTTGCTACATACCCAACAGTACTATCAATAAATATTCCATAGTTGGAACTTAGAAGAGGATCGAAATAACCATATGTTATCTGGAAGCTTACAACCATGAATGTCAATAAGCTACTTATCTTCATTCATAGAAATTTCCTTTCTTTAAGTAAGATAGCTTGAAAAACTATACTGGACAGCTACCTAATTTCTTTCTACGAGAACCCCGCTTATAGCGAGCGTATCTACAAAGCTTTCATAATTCTAGATCGACATCATTTTTATAGTGTAGCATGCGACCATTTTTATAATAATCAATTTTGGTTGAGTCCTAAGTTAAACATCATTTTCTTTATCTTATAGAAAAAATTAGGAACCTTTAGATTCAAGTCAAGTATCCTTTTAATAAAGTTCATCACAAAGTCCATGTTAAAGAATGACAAAAGTCCCACATCGGTGGTTAATGAGATGGGTGAACTTCTTATAAGGTTTGGACAATCCTTCTCCCTTTGAGCTAGCTTTTGGGGTGTGAGTTAGGCCTAAGACCTAATTTTACATGGTATCAGAGCATGACCCGTATCACCCGATGTTGGGGTCCCCAAAATCAAAATTGCCCACGCACCAGATGCTAAGCACTAGGCGTGAGGTGGGGTGTTAAAGAATGACAAAAGTCCCACATCGGTGGTTAATGAGATGGGTGAACTCCTTATAAGGGTTGGACAATCCTTCTCCCTTTGAGCTAGCTTTTGGGGTGTGAGTTAGGCCTAAGACCTAATTTTACATGGCATCAGAGCAGGGCCCGTATCACCCGATGTTGGGGTCCCCAAAATCAAAATTGCCCACGCACCAGATGCTAAGCACTAGGCGTGAGGTGGGGTGTTAAAGAATGACAAAAGTCCCACATCGGTGGTTAATGAGATGGGTGAACTCCTTATAAGGGTTGGACAATCCTTCTCCCTTTGAGCTAGCTTTTGGGGTGTGAGTTAGGCCTAAGACCTAATTTTACATGGCATCAGAGCAGGGCCCGTATCACCCGATGTTGGGGTCCCCAAAATCAAAATTGCCCACGCACCAGATGCTAAGCACTAGGCGTGAGGTGGGGTGTTAAAGAATGACAAAAGTCCCACATCGGTGGTTAATGAGATGGGTGAACTCCTTATAAGGGTTGGACAATCCTTCTCCCTTTGAGCTAGCTTTTGGGGTGTGAGTTAGGCCTAAGACCTAATTTTACATGGCATCAGAGCAGGGCCCGTATCACCCGATGTTGGGGTCCCCAAAATCAAAATTGCCCACGCACCAGATGCTAAGCACTAGGCGTGAGGTGGGGTGTTAAAGAATGACAAAAGTCCCACATCGGTGGTTAATGAGATGGGTGAACTCCTTATAAGGGTTGGACAATCCTTCTCCCTTTGAGCTAGCTTTTGGGGTGTGAGTTAGGCCTAAGACCTAATTTTACATGGCATCAGAGCAGGGCCCGTATCACCCGATGTTGGGGTCCCCAAAATCAAAATTGCCCACGCACCAGATGCTAAGCACTAGGCGTGAGGTGGGGTGTTAAAGAATGACAAAAGTCCCACATCGGTGGTTAATGAGATGGGTGAACTCCTTATAAGGGTTGGACAATCCTTCTCCCTTTGAGCTAGCTTTTGGGGTGTGAGTTAGGCCTAAGACCTAATTTTACATGGCATCAGAGCAGGGCCCGTATCACCCGATGTTGGGGTCCCCAAAATCAAAATTGCCCACGCACCAGATGCTAAGCACTAGGCGTGAGGTGGGGTGTTAAAGAATGACAAAAGTCCCACATCGGTGGTTAATGAGATGGGTGAACTCCTTATAAGGGTTGGACAATCCTTCTCCCTTTGAGCTAGCTTTTGGGGTGTGAGTTAGGCCTAAGACCTAATTTTACATGGCATCAGAGCAGGGCCCGTATCACCCGATGTTGGGGTCCCCAAAATCAAAATTGCCCACGCACCAGATGCTAAGCACTAGGCGTGAGGTGGGGTGTTAAAGAATGACAAAAGTCCCACATCGGTGGTTAATGAGATGGGTGAACTCCTTATAAGGGTTGGACAATCCTTCTCCCTTTGAGCTAGCTTTTGGGGTGTGAGTTAGGCCTAAGACCTAATTTTACATGGCATCAGAGCAGGGCCCGTATCACCCGATGTTGGGGTCCCCAAAATCAAAATTGCCCACGCACCAGATGCTAAGCACTAGGCGTGAGGTGGGGTGTTAAAGAATGACAAAAGTCCCACATCGGTGGTTAATGAGATGGGTGAACTCCTTATAAGGGTTGGACAATCCTTCTCCCTTTGAGCTAGCTTTTGGGGTGTGAGTTAGGCCTAAGACCTAATTTTACATGGTATCAGAGCATGACCCGTATCACCCGATGTTGGGGTCCCCAAAATCAAAATTGCCCACGCACCAGATGCTAAGCACTAGGCGTGAGGTGGGGTGTTAAAGAATGACAAAAGTCCCACATACGTGGTTAATGAGATGGGTGGACTCCTTATAAGTCTTGGGCAATCCTTCTCCCTTTGAGCTAGCTTTTGGGGGGTGAGTTAGGCCTAAGACCTAATTTTAACACATTATTCCTTGAAAAATATTCCACTTATTTAATAATTTAATAATCTAACTGCAACATACGGTTAAGAGCGTGACTCTCATCACACAATGAACGACTATCGACATGTAATTGTTCACAAAAATGAGTGCTTCTTCAACATTTTCTTTGAATTCAACATTGAAAAGCATGCCAAAAACATTCTGAACATATCATGCATTAGAAAACCTTGGACATAATTATATTTTATAAACCTACCATTTCACTGACCAAGAAAATAGTAAATCTATTATTTATTACTATCAGTCTCAGTTTAACCATGAATATATCAGAATAATTGCATTTGATGTATGTTAGACTTTCAATTTGACTGCTGGTATCAAATAGAACCAAACTCTATAAAATATGTAATGAAACATAATTGACTACTTTATTAATTTGGTATCCTTTTAGTTTTTGTTTGGATGTTGGGTCGTTATGTTGCTGTCACTTCGGTCGGCGTTTTAATAGTATGTTGGATAAGTTAGTTTTATTGCACTTCTTGATCAATTTTAATTTTATTTATTAATTGATTAGGCAGTCGGAATCCAAATAAGGGAATTCAGTAAAAATATTATATCAAGAAGATTCATTAACTTAAAAGCAAAAAAAAACATTTTTATTCTATTTACATAATATATCTTTTAACAAAGATGTTAGCACTAGATGCTACCTATGATTTTATATATATCATCTCTTACTAGCACATACATTGAGTATTTAGTAGAGTTACTTTAACGATCTATTTAATCATTTTGAATACTATAATTTTTCGTTTTATATAAGATTTTCTGATAGATTATAAATAAATATTTCAAACTATTCGTAATTATAATTATAAATTTAATAGAGTGATTGTAATATTTTATAGAGTTAATAATTAAAGAAAATAACATTAAGAATTAATACGGTATCAGTTTTACCACTTCTATTATTTTTCAGATATAAGAATTAGGATATAATTACTTCTCTAGGGAAAAGAGAACGAACAGAAAGTGGCGCAGACCAAAGAGAAAGGATCGACGGCGGCTTCAGGTGAGCAAAATTATTGAACTTACAATATTGAGATTGTTAATAATAATAATAATAATAATAATAATAATAATAATAGTAATATGGCTATATTTATGATGAGAAGGCTGCATGACAACTGGTGACATAGAAAATATTATTTTACTTTAGATGATTATTTTGCAATGTCAATTTAAGAATATCATTTTTTAAAAAAAAAATATTTTAAGTTTAATGTTTCTTTGGGAAAGTGAACAATGTTTGATGGGTGAAATATTTTTTTAGTTTAATTATTAGGTTACTAATTTATGTCAGATTTGTTTTATTATTACAACAATGTTGGTTGTGAAAGGAAATTAGATGAATTAAGTTGGAAAAGTTAGTCACGGTGTAGTTGAACCTTGAGGGATTAATATAAGGAAAAATTAATAAAGTAGTTACGATTCTTAACTTAATTAGTAAAAATATCTATTATTTAAAAAATTTAGTCAAAATGTCAAAATGTTAATATTTTAAAAATAATTTATAAATATTATTATTTATCTTTCCTTTTATTTCTCAAAACAATCCAACATTAAATATATTCGCTATTCATTTAGACTTCTTCTAGATTTTAATACCATTAAATTTATTTCCTTTGAGATTTTTAAAAAAATTTCTCTTTTACCATTTTCACCACTATTGTCTCTCATTGTTGAAGAAGAACTAATTATTCAAGTTCATATCAATTTGTTCAGATCTATCGATTAATTCAAGAAATCTCTCATTACATAAAGGTATTTTCGTAATCATTTATTTATTTTGGGAGATTTTATATGATTTTATTTTCGAAATAAAAATTATGTTGAATTTTGGATTGTATGTATTACAATTTTTTCGTCATTTTTTTTATTTTTATATGAATTTGTTAACATACTCATCAAATATTTTTGCATTTCGGAATTTTACTATTTGAAACACTATTTTTATGATATTATTTTCATATTTGAGATTTAGTATATTGTAATTTGTAGTAAGCCACATAAGCATTCATACATAATATATTGTTTAATTTTTTTTTTATATATATTCATATTTAATAATTTCAAAGTTTGCTTATAGGGTTATTAATTCAAAAATAAACAGAAATTCAGATTTGAATTTGGTAAAAAGAATTGGAAAAAAGGAACATAGCAGACGAAGAAACAAGAGAGAGTCAAAGAAGAAGGTTGCGAATTGTATTTATATCAGAATAATATTCATATTAATTTTTGTTTGTCAATTATTTTTATTTTACTCATCATTTGTATTTTTATTAAGAATATTGTATTTCTTTTTTATTTGTAGTCATTCAAATACGTTTCTTATATGAATTTGTATTTCTTAAGCATGGATGTATCATATTTTTTTAACAGTCAATTTATATTTTTTTAGAATATTGTATTCTGATTATATCATTTTCACTATGTATGCTATCTCATATGAATTTGTATTTCTTAAACATATATGTATACTGTTTTTCAACAGTTAATGTGTATCTTTTTTAGAATATTGTACACTGATTATATTATTTTACTATGTATGCTATATGTTTTCCAGAATCTTGTATTCTTATTACTTTCATAGTCAATTTGTATTTATTTTTTTATAATATTATATCCTTCCTCAACAAATTATTATTTCCACCAAGTATGCTATTTCCCCCCAAAAATCTTGTACCCTTTCATAAATCATATTCATACACATTGAGATACGTGTGTGTGTGTGTGTGTGTGTGTGTGTGTGTATATATATATATATATTTATATTTATATTTATATTTATATATATGGTAATCAAGTAATACAATTTTGATCACCGAAATACAGTTTCTAGTTTGTAAAGAAAAAAAATAAATTTTAATTTGAATGGTAAAGTGAACACATAAAATGTAAAAAATATTGGTATACAATAAAATAAAAACATAACAAAAGAAAGTTGTTCTAATAGAATGAAAAAGGAGTTTGTTTTGAAATTGTTAATGATGAGAATTTTAAGCGATATGTTCATTCTCTAAAAAACTACTATTTCACTTTCTCATGATACTACTTTTTTGTATTTTATATATTATTATACAATATTCTAAATAAAAATTAGAATAAATAGAAATACGAATAAAATACATATTGAAATGAATACGAAATATAAAATTTTCGAAAAAAAACAAATAAATACACATGAAAAAAATATATGAATACAAATATGTTTCGTAAATAACTATAAATTCATTTGGCATACCTATTGGAATGACTACAAACTAATAAGAAAAAGATTAAGATTATGGAGAAAAAAAAGAACAAAATTTGAGTTTTATTTGAAAATGTAACTCATGAGAAAATTTAGTGATATTTACCTTTTTTTGAAATATTCTCTCCCTTGATTTTCTTCCTTTTGTTATTAAATAATTTTATTCTTTAAATAAAACAAATAATAAAAACATAAATAAGCTACATCACAAATTAAAATTTTGATATTTTACTAAATATTGAAAGTGTTGCTAATAAGCCCTCTTAAATGTTAAAATATTGACATTTTAAAAAAATTTCCCTAATATAATGATTTGGATATTAATTGAATGTGGGCTAATTAAGGGATTAATGGTTGACTTTTTGGAGACAAATTGGTATCTTCATTATTAGCCGTGAGGTGCTATTAACTTGAAAGAAATTGAGAATTGAATATATGTGGGTTGCCATTGGTTTTGTACTCGAGGTTTCAATTTTGTTGGATTATAATTATACTATCATATTAAAACTCAAGTCTTAATATATTGAGACAGGTAATTAAAAATTATTAGGTGTATTGTATCAATTGAATATCCTTAAAGTTATTGATAATGGGAGGAATTAAGATTTACTCTTAGGTTTGAACTTTAGAAAATTGATTATAAAATTAGGTGATCTTGTTGGTTTAGATAGAATAATATAAGTGTTTATTAATTCGTTAACTTACAAATTATGTATATATACTTGATAGATTGGAAAGATTCGGACACATGAGGAAAGAAAAAGTATTGGAGAAGTAGCTTGCTTGACTTCGGTTCTTCAGTGGAGGTAGGTTATGGTTTATTCTATTTGACAGATAAACTCTTAATAGCTATTGATATGCATTGAATGATACTGTGAAGTTCTCTATGTACTTGATAGTTGATTGTGTGATTGTGTAGCTTGGCTGTGTGGTTTGTGATTGGTCTAAAATCGTGAAATTTATAATCTTGAATCCTCTCTATCAAAGTAATGTCTTAAATAAAGAAGGTTTGATGAAATATTATCAATGAATTGAAATGTGGTTAGAATAAATGATAAATTAATGGTATTATTGGATTAGAGTGTCACGTTCCGTCATGATATAATTGAATCGGAGTGTCACATTTCGACACGATATTCTTGGATCAGAGTGTCACATCCCGACATGATATTTTTGTATCAGAGTATCACGTTCCGAAATGATATAATTGAATCGGAGTATCACGTTCCGACATGGTAATATTAAAGGAGAAACATATTGAATTAATAGAATGTGCTCAATCTCAAAGAACTCAATTCCCAAAATGGTTTGATTTGGAGGAATAAGCCCCCATGTGTGATATTGATATTGTTGACTTATTGCATACTTACTTTAGTGTTGTTGACACTGGTTCATGTTGTTTGTTGTTTATCACCTGTAAGTGTCAAAATTGATTTTATACTATTATTCATTATAGATTAGTTCCTATTTCTGGTTGGCCGATGATACCTACTCAATACATGTTGCCTCATACTGAGCCTTACTTGTGTTTCTCTTTGTTTTCCTTTTATGGAGTGCAACGAGTTTACCATCTACTTTGATTTGCCTCAGCTCTAGCCATTCTCCTGCATATCAGGTTCCATGACGAGCTATTCATTCAAGCTCGTGTTGGACTCTCTTGATCATGACATGATGTCCTTTGTTTTCAGACACATACCATGTTATTCTTTTATATTGATGTGTTTGATACTATTAGACTTAGTATTTGGAGATTACATGTCCTTGATGTGATGACTTTAATATTTTGGGGATAATATGCAATAGACCTTAGAAGTTTCGTTGATTGGGTACTTTTATAAGTTTTGAAGCTTTCGCATTAATGTTGTTATTCGTAGTGAATTATTGACATATATTAGGGTTCATATTCCTTGGTTCGCCCACTTAGGAGGTTAAGTGTGGGTGCCACTCACGACTCATTTTGGGTCGTGACAAATTTGGTATCAGAGCGTTAGGTTTGGTGATCTCATCACACAAGAATAAGTCTAGTAGAGTCTTGCAGAACGGTATGGGGACGCCTTGACTTTTGTTTGAGAGGCTATAGGACTTTAGGAAAACTTCATTCCATCTTTCATTCGTGCTACTACTTAAATCCAATTGGTATTTAGGTGATACAAATTGGTATCTGAACCTCTTCACTCTATTTCACATATGGTTAGTAGAGGAGTATTAGAAGTTGAAATAACAACACCCAAAGGAAAAAAAACGTGTCCTTGAAAATGGGTATATTTTCTATTTTGACTACAGGGCTTGTAATCACTAGTAATCAACATGATTTTTTTTATCAACTTCATAAAGTTGAAATTCTCATTCTTCATGGGAATTGTTTATGAAGATGCTTATACTTTCATTGTTGATTGTTTTTACCTGATTCATAAAATGAATATAATGGAGAGACTTAGTGTTGAGTTTATAACATACTAGTTTCGAATAGACACAAAATGTGGTGGTAGTCTCATGTTGAATTTAGATTAGTAAAGGCACTACCTATGACTTAAGGTAGCATTTTCTAGCTTCTTTATCCAATTATATAAATCCAAACTTTGAGCGATAGGAGGAGAAATGGTTTCTGAATATAGAGAAACAGAAGATATGTGTGCAGCATATGAGGTCAAATTTCACACTTAATATAGATATGTGACAACATGCAAGAATTTTAGTAAGAGACGACTAGATAGTGAACATCATTACTTATGATAATACAGTTACTAGAGTTCATAACATGTATGAGTTGTTTAGAGAATGTTGAAATTTGGTTGCACCAATTGAGGTCACAATCTCTACTATGACTTCATAAATTGAGGGTATATCCTATTCTTACTTGGTTCGAGTTATGAAGTGTATTTTTGTTATTGACTTGATCTAAGTAGTAAAGAAAATTCCTCGGGATAGAGAGAGAACATATTTGATAATGTTTTGCAGTCATTCAATAGGTAAAAGAAGTCTCATTGTGTATAATTGTGTTAAGGTGACTAAAGATTTTAGTAATATAGTACATATAAAATTGGGTTAGTTATTCGGATTTGGGAGGTATAACTAGGTTTAAGGTGTCATGTCAGTAATTGGATTGACTTCGTGACGACGACAATGACTATTAAGTATAACAGTAAGAAGATTTTGATATATTATGATTTTGATGCGACTATATAATTTTTTTTTGGTTAAATGACTTAAGTATGGTAATAACAACTTGCGAGTATCTAAGGTTGTGATTTTCTTCTATTTAGTGAGTAATGTGGTTGTATGACAAGTTTTAGGAGATGTTGGGGCACCACTTGAATTGAATTTAAAGGAGCTAGAGTCATAATGAAAATGAAATAAAATTAGTGGAATATAGGGTATCCTTTAGAAAGAAGTGAGAGCAAAAATATTTTTTTCGAATTGTAAGGGGTAAAGAGGTATCTTCAAAGGAGTTGAGAATTGGATTTAGAGACGCGTGATTTCATATGTTTTTTCTATGGTTATGATAATAGTGTCACGTGTTCATCATATTGGTTAAAAGTTATCGGAAAAGACTTGAGAAAAGAGTGTACATACGTTCAACTCGAGTGTGACTTGTGGTTTAGAGTTTAGTAATGAGTACTATTGAATTTTTAGCTAAGGTTATGGTATAAAATATGAATAGATGATCAATGATAAGCTATGATACATGATTCCTAAAATCTTCAAGGTATGAGCTAATGTTGATAGATAAGAGGATTGAGTTACACAGTTGAATTTACAATTCATATTTTTATATGTAACATTTATGGTGATATGTTTTGTCAAGATGTGAATTGGTAAGCTAAAGAATGATTGATGACATCGGTATTGATCATGTGAAAGAACGTATGCATGTTTTGGACCATAAAGTTTGTTACTTTTGATTGTTAAAGGATCTAAGGAAGGGTTTTCCTCAGAGTTTTGATTAAGAGTATGAAGTAAAACATCATGAGTTGTTGGTAAAAGGATGAGATTTGTAGGATAGCTAGAGAAACAAGAAAATGATATATTTGAAGGATCGATCTATTTAGAATTTTGCACCATGGGAGGAATTTGAGAAAAATGAAGGAATAACACCTCTCATATAAATCCTTGGGGTGTAGTTGAAAGTTGTAATGATTTTTGCCTATGAGTTTAGCTATGACGGTGAGATGTGCACTAGTCCGGTACAAACTTAATAGGAGTTTATCATTGATTTTATAAAGATTGAGTTTTAGTTTGAGTGACAAACAGTGAGGTATGGAAACTTAAGAGTTTTACAAAGTGTTAGATTGCTCAAATTATGATAGACCACTTAAGAATGATGTACAAAGTGTGATTTAATTCTACATGAATATCAAGAAGTTAGAGTTGGATTAATATTACTCTATTGATGGGACTACATAGAACGTTATGATGTGTAACATAGACATTGATGGTGAATAGAGATTATGAGCTTATAGTTCTATAATTTGAGTGACCAAGCATTTCCCTAAGTGTTGACATGAGATATGTGATGGTTTAAAATAATAGCTATGGTATGTGAAAATGGAGTTGACTTTCGGTATGATATAATAGTTTTATCTCGATGAAAAGGTACTACACAATTTGAAATTAGTATTATTAGCCTTGTTTGAGACTCGTAGTTTTCATGAAATGCTTAAATAGAAAGTGATATAGTCATAGTTTGAAAATTTATTTGATAAGATTAATTTGATACTAATGATGGTTTGAGAGTTAGGCAGATGATTGATATGGTATGGTGTTTTGTTAGTATCAAGAGTGTTGACTTCATTGGATATAGGGTTTGATAAACCAAGTATATGAGTGCAATTAGAATAGGGACTAAATTGGTGATTGTGGTGGCTAGAAAATCCAAGAGATAGAGTCATATAAATGAAAATGTTGATATGGACACTATGAAAGGCGTATATAGAGTTATTAGACCTTGGTTATGTACATTCTTATGTGACCAACTCCTTCATTCTGGGTGTGGTTTACAAAATGATTCATTTTCTATGTTTGTGTGTGTTTTCGCTTCTATGGGTGAGTCTCTAGTAGTGGATTGGATGTATCAATTATTTGATTGTCCTCCTTGTAGGATGGAATCTTTGGTTAGACTTGTTCATTAAAGTTATGGAAGATTTGGTGTTGTTTGGGATAGTTGAAGCATAATAGTGATTCGACACACACAACTTTGCTTATGAGAATTTATAGAAGAGATATCATTATATTTACATTCGTTTGTTGGACTTAAGATTAATCTCATCATCGATATCTTATTTGGGCTATGTGTGATTGTATATGGGGACCATTTTGTCTAGTTTTGTCATTCTTTAGGTTTATCTATTATAGCTACTAATCTGGTATTTCGGCGATACTGTTGTTAGAGGTTTTGTATGCTTGAGTGTATCACTCGATAGTAGTTACTTGACCATTTCCATATTTTGATCAGACGATTTCATTTCTCTTTGATGCTTATTTGATGTCTAAAGATCATATGTATAGTTAAGCTCAAGAAAATATTATGTTTTGAGGATATAATCTGGATAAGATCTATGATGGCTTGTGCATTATGAGTGTGTGGTGGTTTGTTCTGGTTCACTCCTGAGTGAAGACAATATTTGTTATGGTTTTTATCATTGTTATGTTAGAAAATATTTGTCCTTATGGTTGTGTAAAGGTGTAGTGGAAGAATGTGTGAGTTCAAGAGTTCACTTGGGAATTGTTTTGTTGTTAGTTGAGCTTACACACAATAATAGTTATCATTAGAGTATTGATATGTCCCATTTCGAGGCATTGTACGGGAGGAGGTGTTCTCCAATTAGTTAGTTTGATACTTTGAAATGAGACCCTGGGTACTAATACTGTAACACTCCGAAAAGTCAAGAACCAATCTAGATCCTAACACAAGTGTCTAGGGGTTTAGATACTTTTTTAAGACCTAAAATAATGTTTATAATTCATCCGAGAAGTTTTAGAGCAAAGACGTCAAAGAACGTCTATGACGTCCGGAAACTAGCTAAATTGAACTAGTTGATGTCGCAATGTTTGGTGAAGGTTTGATTGGTCAAATAAAGTCTAAAACATGTAAAAAGACTTTGTATAGGTAAAATATAGTTTAGAGGGTCTAAACTTTAAATAACGACTTCCCAAGGACAACTCGAAGGGTCTTGAGAAGGACCCCAACGTGGGTTGGCAGACTGCAAAAACACTTTTGCGGCAGCCTAAATTTGGCAACCACTGCGCGACGCGCAGCTTCCATGCAGCTGGGTGAATTTTTCCTCATAACGCGTGCACTCCACGAGTCTCACTTCCTCTACCGGGTGTCACATCCGGGTTTACCCCCAAGACATAACCGGCGTCATCGTCCTCTTTGAGGACTAAGACTAGTCTCTTAGTCTTACATCATTAAATTCATAGGTCAAAAACATGGAAGAATTAAAACTTTTCATTATATCTACTTGGAGGTTTACATATACCTCTATATACACATAATATATATTTTTATCGAGTATACATAGAGCCTTCGTATAGGAAGGTTACATAGCTTTTACTTTTATTGCACATACATATATACTTAAGATAGAATCTAATCTCAATAATTGTGTCATCTCATACCATCTAAAGGATTACAACAATTTTGGCATAGCCTAAATCAATGTAAAGAAGCCACATATAGGCTTATACAAATCGTACTAAAATGAAAGTAGTAGAATGAACATGAGAGTCTTAGAAAATAAAGAAACACCATAAGCTAGATACTGGCATTGCCTATGGAAAGTGAGACCTACCCCTTGGATGATAGAGAATATCCAAGTCTTCTTCAAGTTGTATCAAATGAGCCTTCAATGACCGGACCTAAAATGTTTGTGAAAAAAGGAGAAATGGGGTTAGTATGCAACATATACTAAGTATGTGACCATATGTACATATAAGATCAAAACATGCTAAAGAGGGACATTTAGTTAAAACATGCCATTTTACCCTTTTTTTAAAAGTCTCATGCATATCTAAGCAAGTCATACAAATCAACCAACATGCTTACTAACTCAAACAAGTATAATGTATACCATCGTACTTAACACATGATCTACTACAACCTTATATTCAAGGAATAACATCACAAGCATGAATAAGAGATAACCATACCAATTAAGCAAGACAAATACTCATGAATTCTCATCAAGTCAACAAGTGCAATGACCAAGTAAAGACCCATAACCTCACTCAATCAAGTAGCCCCAACAAGAAACCTTTACCAATGCCTAACTTCACGTAAAAAACCTTTAAGGATGCATAATGACATACTTTAGTAATATAATCAAGTTACATGCTCCAAAGAATAATCATCATCATATAACACTATTCATATTATCCATCATCATATTATCATCATTTACATCATTGTCATATATATACATAATATTAACTTCCTAAAACTCCCATCAAGGCCAACTAGTTCATGACATAAGTAGAGTCCCATACCCCTACCTAAGCTAAGTTAAACCTCACAAGATCTAAGTGTTGAATCCGGTGTCATAAAACTTACATCGATGGAAGGTGGTCTACCGACAAAGGTAAAACCTAATAAAAACACTTGCCTAATTTAGTTTAGGTAACACTTGCCTCAACCTGCAGGGGTCCTCCTCAAGGGCCCTTGGATGGACCTTGGAGAGTCATACCCGGACGTTTTGACCATGAAACATCTCTAACGTGTTATACACCCTTCAACCTAATTTAATGGATTTCCGACTCCTAAAAGCTAGTCAAATAGGCTAAGGCACGTTAGTAACACTTTGAATAAACTTCAGGACGTCATGGACGTTTTGGTTTCTAAACTTCCTAAATGACCTATATTCATCATAACAACTCTTAAAATAGTGCTTAGACCCCATGTCACCTATGTTAATCTCTAAGATTCCTCTTGGATTTCAAAGTGTTACATTATCCCCCCCTTAGGAACATTCGTCCCCGAATGACACTAAAATTCTTTTGAAGGAAGGAATAGTCTTAAGACTAGCAGCCCAACCAATAAACAATATTAAATCAACATAAATTATATCTTTTCAACAAGGAAAATTCTAAAACTTCAATTACCAAATATGAGACTCAAGCAATACTTCATGAGACATTTCCTTCTCACAACAACAATATGATCTTAACATGATATACATGAGTCAATTTGCACAAATTTCAACTTATAACCCAGCCATACATTATTTAATAAAGACTTACCATGTAAAAATTCACTACATAACTCAAAACAAGCCAAAAGCAAAAAATTCATGTTCAAGTCACTATTCACTGTAACTTCACAGTGAAGTTTTCAAAAATACACATATATCAAAACTTCACCCAAAAATCAAGAAACTTGAATTCCTAGTCGTACTTATAATATTAAAAAGTATGAATAACCTTAATCATCAAAAAGATGAGGATAACGGGACTTCATCAGCCTCAACCTCCCATGTTGCCCCCTCAACTAGGTGATTTTTCCATAGCACTTTTACGGAAACCGTCTCTTTGTTCCATAACCTCTTTACTTGCCTATCAAAGATTTGAATCGCAACCCTCCTCATAATAGAGTATGTCCTTGACACCAAGACCCTCAATAGGAAGAATGTACTCGGGATCACCGACACACTTTTTTAACATAGAAACATGGAAAATCGGATGAACCGAAGCCAATTCACTAGGAAGTTTCAATTCATAAGCAACATTACCAACCCTTTGCAAGGTTTCATAGGGACCCAGATAACGAGGACTCAACTTCCCTTTCTTTCCAAATCTAACTACCCCTTTTGTGGGTGAAATTTTCAAATACACCTTATCACCTTCTTCAAACTCCAAATCCCTTCTCCTATGATCGGCACAAGACTTTTGCCGACAATAGGCCGTTTGCAACCAGTTCCTTATGATATAAACTTTCTCTAAAGTCTTATAAATCAAACCGGGACCAAAAAGGGAAGGCTCACTCACTTCAAACCACCCTATAGGAGACCTACACCTCCTACCATACAAGGCTTTGTAGGGATCCATGGAGATGGATGAATGAAAACTATTGTTGTAAGCAAACTCCACCAAAGGCAAATGCTTATCCCAATTTCCTTTAAAATCAATAATGCAAGCCCTAAGCATATCCTTAAGGGTTTGAATAGTGCGTTCCGCTTAACCATCCATTTGGGGATGAAAAGCGGTACTCAACTTCACCTTAGTACCCAAACCTTCTAGGAATGATCTCCAAAATCTAGATGTGAATTGTGCACCCTGATCCAATATGATGGATAATGGAATACCATGGCGACACACAACCTCATCTCTAAATATCATTACATAATCTTCTGCTGAATAAGTAGATTTGACGGGAATAAAATGGGCGGACATAGTCAACCTATCCACAACCACCCATATAGAATCATATGAATTTTGAGTCAGAGGAAAACCCACTACGAAGTCCATATTGATGTTCTCACATTTCCAAGTAGGATCTTGGATCTCTTGTAGTAAGCCACCTAGCTTTTGATGTTCGGCTTTCACTTGTTGGCAATTTGGACACCTAGAAACAAACTCTGCTATGTCCTTCAAACCTTCCCACCAGTATATTTCCCTTAAGTCATGGTACATTTTTGTCAAATCCGGATGAATGGAGTAGCGGGACCCATGGTCTTCTTCAAGGATCTGGTCCCTCAACCCATCTTCATCGGGAACACACACTCTCCCTTGGTACCTAAACACACCATCCCCCCTTAGGAGAATGACTCATTTAACTTGCCAAGAACCGACTCCTTCAACTCCATTAATGGTTGATCAAGGTGTTGTTTAGACTTCACCTCAACCACCAAAGATGACTCGGAGTTATGATGAACCATAGTACCATTATTCAGAAAACTTTCTAATCTCACCCCCAACCTAGAAAACCTATGCACATCTCTCCCTAGGTCTTTCTTAGATTCATCAATGTGAGATACATTACCCATAGTCATACGACTTAGGGCATCCACAACTACATTAGCCTTGCTAGGGTGATAGAGGACACTCATGTCATAATCTTTCTACAATTCTAACCACCTTGTTTGTTGGAGATTTAACTCCTTTTGGGTAAACACGTATTGGAGACTCTTATGGTCTGTAAAAATGTCAACATGAACACCGTACAAGTAATGCCTCAATATTTTCAAGGCAAACACCACGGCCGCTAACTCAAGGTCATGAGTTTGATAGTTTCGCTCATATACCTAAAGTTTCCTAGAATCATAGGCTATCACCTTCCCATGTTACATAATCACACACCCCAAACCCACTCGGGATGCATCACATGACACAACAAAACCCTTTGTACCCTCTTGTAAGGTCAACAATGGAGCGGAGGTAAGCCTATCTTTCAACATTTGAAAACTTCTCTCACATGCCTCTGACCGCTCAAATTTCTTATACTTTTGGGTTAAAGTAGTCAAGGGAGATGCAATGGACGCAAAACCATCTACAAAACTCCGAGAATAAGCCGCTAGACCCAAGAAACTCCTAATATATGTCGGAGTCAAAGGTGTAGGCCAATTTTTCACCGTCTCCGTTTTCCTTGGATCAACTTCAACTCCTTCACTAGATATGATATGACCCTGCCGGAGCATTAGTGAGACCAAAAGACATTACCAAGAACTCAGTTTCCATATCTAGTCCAAAAAACCGTCTTTGGTACATCCTTACCTCTCACCCTAAGTTAGTGATACCCCGACCTAAAGTCTATTTTTGAAAAGTAGCTCGCCCCTTGCAGTTTATCAAACAAATCGCCGATCCGAGGTAGAGCATATTTTTTCTTAATAGTAACCTTGTTGAGTTGGCAGTAGTCGATATACATTCTCAAAGACCCATCCTTCTTCTTGACAAATTACACTGGAGAAACCCATGGAGAAATACTAGGCCTTATAAAGCCTTTGTCAATCAAATCTTTGAATTGAGCCTTCAACTCCTTCAACTCGGCCGGAGCCATCCGATAAGGAGGAATTGAAATGGGATTGGTTTCCGGTAGCAAATCGATAACAAAATTAATTTCTCATTCGTGAGGAATACCGGGAAGGTCATTAGGGAAGACCTCCGGAAACTCATTCACTACGGGGATCGACTCAATGGGGGGAATTTCAGAGTCTAAAACTTGGACTCTTACTATGTGATATAACAACCTTTTGTGATAATTTTACATGCCTTTAGACCAGAGATGATACGACCCATAGGAATAGAATTTCCACCCTTCCACTCAACAACGGGTTCATTTAGGAAATTAAACCTCACAACCCCTGTCTTACAATCAATAGTGGCGAAACTAGCATGTAACCAATCCATACAAAAAATGATATCAAAATCAAGCATATCTAGTTCTACTAGATCCACATTAGAAACTCTATTGGGCAATATGATAGGACAATTTCTATATATTCTTTTTGCAGTAATCAATTCACCCACCGAATTAGATACTAAAAGGGTTCATGCAAGATATCGGGTAAAGTATCAAACATTTTAGCTACAAGAGGTGTAACAAAATATAAGGTAACTCCCGGATCAAGTAAAGCATACACATCAATAGTAAATATTTTTAAAATACCATTCACCACATCAGGAGAGGTCTCTTGCTCACCCCTAGTACGAAGAGCATAGAAGCGGTTCATCTTAGGAGCATCACTAGAAACACTATCTTGCCCACTCTTCTATTGACCCTTCAAGTTTGGAAAATCTCTCACTTTGTGACCACAACCAAAGCAATTTCCCGTTCCTACCAAGCATTCACCATTATTCCCCTTTCCACACTTGACACATGTATGCTTCTCATTCGGCGAGCTCCCACTTCTTCCCTTTTGGACTCTCGGCTTAGGCACCCTATCATCACGAGTCATAGGAAATTTGGATGGAACTTGATTAGAGAACCTTTTCTTGAATCTATGCTTGTCTTGGATCTCAAGACTCTTATTTGTAAAACATCCATCAAAAAAGGTCTTGAACTTTTTGCATCCGTATCCTTCCTCTTAGGCCTAGCCTCCTCCACTCTCCTAGAATGTACCATAAGGCGGGAAATATTTATGTTGTAATGAAGCATCACCGAATGACACTCTTCTTGCAAGTCATCTAATACTCCCGTGACAAAGCGATTCATTTCGTCTCTAGGATCATAGACCAAGGAAGGATCATATTTGGAGAGTTTAATGAACTTCAAAGAGTAGTCATGAACACTCATACCTCCTTGGCGGAGGTTGATGAATTCCACCACCTTATTCGATACCACACTCATACCTTATTCGATACCACACTCAACCTCCGCCAAAGGTGGAGCATTTGCCGGAGCTTGATCATCAACAACATATTCTTCAAGTGAAGGAACTTGATCACCACTAGGAGGAGCTCCCGCATTAGAAATATCTTCCTCAAGCCTGCGAGTTGCATTCTTCCGAGTATTCATTTTCTATAACCAAAATACAAGGTTTAGGTGAAATCATATAACAAGAACACTCTAGAGGAACGATATTGGATTTCCAAGAAGAGAGTGATTATTAAGCTTCACATAGTTCTTATTTATAAGTGTGGCGCACTTCACAATTAACAATACAAACCTACATAGACGTGATAGAGAGAGAGAGAGACACAAACTAAAAGATATTCAACCTCATACTCTGACACAAAGTTTGTCACATCAGGGTTTACCCCTTAGACGTAACCAGCGCCGTCGTCCTTTTTGAGGACTAAGACTAGACTTTTAGTCTTACATCATTACATTCATAGCTCAAAAATATGGAAGAATTAAAACTTTTCATTACATCTACTTGGAGGTTTACATAGACCTCTACATAGACATAATATATCTTTATATTGAGTATAAATAGACCCTTTGTATAGGAAGGTTACATAGCCTTCTATTTTTATTGCACATACATATATACTTAAGATAGAATCTATTCTCAATAATTTTCTCATATCATACCATCTAAAGGATAATAGATAATACTCATGTGGTAGGTCCTAAAATTGTATTCGAACATATTTAGGGTTGAAACATTCGGGTACGACTCCATATAGGACTCAAAAGGGGCCCTATGGGAGACCCCATCTCAGAGACCAACACTGCCAGGCAGTGGCCAAACGACAAACCAGTCGATGGTCACGTCGATGGGTTCCCATTATTTGCCAGCTTTCTGTAATGTTAGGGGTGAAGTTGGGATTTTACCCAAAGCCTTATCAATATAAGAGGATGATTATTTTAGGTGTTTATGGGTATTTTAAGAACATGTAAGTCATTAAACTCTTATTATGACCCTAAAATCTAAATCAAAACCCTTTCCCTCCTAAAGTTTCTCTAAAAACTTCCATGGGAGTTCAAGATGAAGATGGAGCTTAAAGATTTCTTCAATGGAGTTTCTTCTTCAATTTTCATTGGGTTCTTCAAATAAGGTATGGGATTTCATCATCTAAGTCTTGCTATCACCTTAGAGCCAATTTCAAATATGGTTTTCAAAGGATTTCAAAAAGATGAAAAAGTCCAATTTCTACTCTAAATCTTGGGTTCTTGCATAAATTGTTTCCAAAACATTTATATATGATGAAATTGGTGTATAATTGATGTTTTCTAATGAAATTCTCCATGAACCCTTGATCTTCTCAAATCTCTAAATTTCACTAAAATATTGGTGAATTGATTATGCTTTGATATTCATAAATTCATGTCTAGATTGTTTTGGGCTTTTGATTCATGTATAGATTATGTATGTATGATGTATAGGCTTTTTCAATTTTATTAATTGAGTAATGAATACTCCTAGATCTATTGCTTGCTAAGCTTATAGAATTGATATTGACTTAATACTTATGATTTCTAATGTAATTCTCTATGGGTTATCTAATGATGAAATTATTGTATTTAATTTATAACTAGGTTGTATTTTATTGATAAGTATGTAATGAATTGACCTAGTTTCATTGATTATCGATATAATTGTATTGATTTTTTGATTATGGCCTTGGGTAAGGCCTTGTAATATCGAGTTGGATGATTTAGCCTTGAAATCAAAGTGGTAAGATGGACAGGGGTATTGCTGCCCTAATTCCATTATTTTTATTTTAATTAGACTTCACTTATGTTTTGATTGGTATGGTCCACTTACGGTGGCGGTGTTATGTGCTTTACTTGCAATTGACATGGCCTTGTCGGCGTTACTTTATGCAATATGATGATCATGGACTTGTCGGCACTACTTGAATACTCTGATGTTTTGTATAGTTGTTTCATGTGAAATATGAGTATATCTATCTATATGTGAAGGAATATGAAAGTATGTGTTCTTGTTTTGTATGTCAGGAAATCATGTAAACGATGATTATGAACTTCTATGTGTAGTCTTAGGGTTGATAGATGGTTGTTCCTACTTAACTATATGAGTCCATAATAGTTATATTGAGGATGATATGGTAGTGTGTAGGATGACTTAAAGATGATAATGGTTATTCCTATGTGCTTATAGAATGACTAGTAATATGTGTTAAGGTGATGTATGTGGTCTCTTGTCTTGGCTGACTTGTGTCCCTTACTTGATGCTTGTATGGGTATGAATATTTGATGTCTTGACTTAGGATGCTTAAGTCTCTTAGTATTGAATGTATAATTGATATGTGACCTTGAACAAAGTTAAGAGGGTCTTTTATGTGAAACTTAGTGGTAAGGTTATGTATGTTGAAGTCAAAAGCCGTAATGCTATCCTTCCAGGTAAAGGATGATGGACTTAAGGTTGATTGGCTGGAATAGAATCATATCAAACCTTAGGAAAGTCATAATGAGCTTCTTGTCGCCATTGGAAGGTAGACCTAGAGGACCTCTTTAGTAGGGTAAATGTGATTGGGTTATGAAATTATTATGGAACCCTCTTATGTGAACCTTTAATGTGAATTACTCTATGAGAACGAAGGCTAGAACCGAGTGAGTATGGAAAGGGGAAGTAGTTCTAGTTAAGTAGGATACTAGAATACAAAGCACACCATTTGTCACGATAGGGGTATCGACCCTAGTTGAAACCGGCAAGAAGAGCCTACATACGTCATCATTAAATTGTATAGGTTAATTTTAGCAGAAAATTTTAAACTTTTTGTTTTGTTTGAAGTGTACATAGACTTCATAGTTATAACATGCATACACGTATAAAAAAGTTCTTTACTCATGTGTATCAACCATCTAATAATGGATTATTCGATCTTGAAATAAATAGTCTTATAAGATAAGTAACAATTTTCAAAATGGCACCATCACATAAGTCTGAACAAAATAGGAAAGAAATACTAGTGGAGCATACTCCACTAGCCTAAACCTATTACTAAGATTGAAATATAATTGCAAGCATTCTCGAATGCATGAGGACCTACCAAGTCCGGATGAAAAGCTCTGATGTCCGAACAAGTGCAATGATTGTCTTCAATACCCTCCTTAACCTACACCTAAAATAGTATAATATATGGGATTAGTACACACTTGAACTAAGTATTGGTTTACGCAAGTCCACACCAATGATATGCATAATTAAGAGAGCTCTCTCCTAACTATATGAATTATGGAAAGCCAAGTCAGTTGGACTTGCCAAATCAGATTAAGAAAGTCATGCTATGAGACTAACATGCATCATGATTCTTTCATATTGCACATAACACATAACATATTCCATATAGCCACACATATATTACATATCATTCGTTCTTATGTTATGAGACCTTGGAATCACTGACTTAACATTATGACTTCCCAAAATGAGGGCTTAACATATGGGACCTCAACAAGAAAACCTTCTTTAGTAAACATAGAGTCTGCTTCAATCATTCATACGTACTTAAATTTTGTTCTTTCTTAGGCTGGTGTGAACACCAGCTATATCTAGGATTTTATTTAAGACTCTCATCGGTTCACTGTGCAATGACTAAGAATGACCTAGTGTCATTACTAGAGTCTAGTTCACCTCTTGATTTTGCTATCCAAACATCTTCGGTATCATTCCTTTAATTATCTTTGATACTTTGAGGAACTTCAACTTTATCCGGCATAGAGAATGTGAGAATCATGAAATCCGGTGTCTTTCCCACACCGAAAAGAGGTGGAGTCACTGGCCAAGGTGAAACCAAAGCATCCCTAGATCGCTTAAGGGGAAAACCACTGGCGAGTTCCCTATGTTGGCAGCATAGTTCAAAAACTAGGAGTTTTAGGGAGACCCATACCCACCTTGGTGGACAGTCTCATCTCATGAGAATTACGTGAACTTCCACCCTTCCCAAAAAAGGCATCACTACTCATAGCTAGCCTATCGGTGCTCCGTTTAAAGTTCCTATTTACATTCAACTCATACATCATCGAAGCTTGCTTCTAGCATAAGGTAGTCATATCTCATTAGATTATTTATCATCTCTTCTTTACGTATTAAGTGTGAATTTTCCTTACACTTACATATAGAGTGTGATGGACACTTGTATCTTACTGTTCAACACTCTCTTAGGTGAGTACTTTTGGTGACCATATATTGGCGTAGGTACAACTTGTCTCACTTGTACTAGCCTCTTATTGTGACGCTACCCTGTTCTTTATTAACATCTTTACATTTCATATTTACTAACCTTTCATTATTTGTACATCGTATAACATACATATGCTCTCTTTGAATTTACATTGAGGGACATTGATTCTAGGCGTAGATACAACTTGTCTCACTTGTACTAGCCTATCCTCATGTAGCCACTCTTTATTTTCTTATTCATCGTTTATCATAAATATAATTTCATACAAATTTCATTTAGGGACATTGATTTTTAGGCGTAGGTGCAGCTTGTCTCATAGACTAGCCTATATTGATGTAGTCACTCTTTCTTTGCTTATTAACTATGAATTCATTCTTAACACTTTCTTTGGCAGTATGCTTGAGATTTGACTCTACATTATTCTATACTCCCATAGGTGAGTACATTTGGTAACATTTTTCCTAGGCTTTGTTGAGACTTGCTTCACCATTCATCTTAGCATCTTGTAATGTTGTCACTATTTTCATTAGCTTTAGCATATTAGCTCTTCATAATTACGCACCCCATTACGTGAATGTTCATTCCGTCATATGCTAATGCACTTGGCATTTTAGTGTGTTTCACACTCTTACATAACCCCCTGAAGTCACATCAATTCATCACATACATCTTAGGTTCACTTACTTTTAAACGTACGCTGGACTTATGAATCCATATGTACAAGCCATGAGGCTTCATTCATCATTCGTCGAAGTGACTCATACTTACTCAAGATTATGTGGTACAAAACTTATGCATCTTCTAAGTATTCCACCCCTCATTTTATTTTTCTCCTAAATTAATCACCTATCCGAGAGATTTTGGGTTCGATTTCCACACCCCTCATTTTGTTTTTCTTTGATTTTTCTCCTATCTCCCTCACCTATCAAAGAGATTGTGGGTTCAATTGCCACATACCTAATTTTTTTTAATTCTTTTCCTCTTTCATTCCTTCAATTGAGCCTTACCACATTTCAAATACCACTAACCTCATTTTTTGTCATTGATTTTTTAATAGTTTGCATATGGTGAGGTCTTGGGTTTAATCCCCAATGACCTCATACATTTTAAATTTTTTAAAAAAACTCAAAATTTTTCCAGTAACTTGGCCAAACCAAATTTCCAGCAAATCTTGAAATTTGATCACACTTTCCAGTCCATTTCCTCAATATTTTATACGTTAGACTTATGGACAATTCATTGGACATTTCGTACGTTTATTTTGTGCATTTTTGTGGTTACTTTTGATAAAGATTTTGATTCAATTGAGCAACATCAAACCACTTATGAACATCACGATTTACTTGCAGTAATTGCATACAAAACATAAGAATTTAACATGCATATTACAGACTTCAAGCCATGACCACAACCACGACATACACAATATACACACACGTTTAACACATAGTTTCGGAAAGCATGCTTATTACTCACATAAACCCGAACATACATAGTTGAATATAATTATCACGAGAACACATCAAATTCCTAAATTCTACCAACAAAACATACCCAACCTACAAATTCGATTGGGAGCTAGTGACAAGGGACAAGCAAAGGGGAACATTCCTAGTTTCCGTATTAGAATTTGATTGAAACATAGGGGTCTCTTGGGAAAGGGACCAAGAGGAAGAAAACCCATACCTTTTTTTGTCATTTAACACCTTTCAAATCTGATCTCAAGTGCTTCCAACTCCCACGAAAAACAAATGCTTCTCCAACAAAACTCACGCGCAAACCGTTTAAAAAATGCTTTTGTTTTTCTTTTTTAGTTTAGTTTTTCTTTTGAGTTTTTGTGTGCAAGTTCTTCAAGTGATAAACTTTGATATTTTGTTCCTTTTTGTTGATGATGGACGTGATAATGAGAGTGAGAGATTTTAGAATGAGAGTGGAGAGAGATGATAGTAAGTTTAGGAGTAGGAGTTTTAGTTGAAAATTTAGTCAAACTAGGACTCTTTGTTATTTATTTATTTTATTATTAATTTTTTATAAAAAATCTAATTTTCCCTTTCTTAAATAAGAAAGTTAAATACCAATTAATTCAACTTAATCATTAAATACCAATTAGTTAAATTTAATCATTGCTTCCACCAAGTATCAAACCTGGGAAGCCTAACTCGCAAAAATGAGTCAATTCGGGTAAACCCTACCCGAATTGTCCACTGCTCATATTAGTTGATTCATTAATTAAATATTTAGGTAATTTAAAATACTAATATTAGCCTGGAAAAGACCATTTTACCCTTAGACCCTCCAAACTTAAGATTATTGCTTTCAAGTCCGGTTAAGACTCATTCGGGTTAATCCTAATATTCGGGTGCCCTACATGGCTGGAACCAACCTGCCTAGATAAACTAACTCACCAAGTTGGTTGGCTTGGCTTGTGCATAGGTTCAGATGTCTAGTTCCATGCGCATCAAGCCTTGTGAGCTCGTTCTAATATAGGCATTCTATGTACATTTAGTTATTACTTCGCATAGTCATTTTCAGGTTTTTATATCATCCCCCCCTTAGGAACATTCGTCCCTAAATGACACTACTCTTTACTAGAAACAAGCCAGCAATCCATAGAACGTATGCATACATAAGCAATTCAATACTTCTCATTGGTGAATAGCTGATTACTATTAGCATGGTGGTGCACATCTTTAAAACCATACTAGTAGCTTCACATTAATAGACTAAGGAAGACTTTCCTAAACTAGTCTCATCAAGGCATAAAACACAAGTAAACATATAAGTCACACAAATAAGCAACCAACATGATGACTCAAACATATTAACCTCATACTAGTGCATAAAACCATACAAAGTCAAACACATAAAGACTAATTAAGGCAAAACACTTTAGACATCACTAGAAGTGCCTTCCCCTGCACCCCTAAACTTGAGTGCGAAGAATGGTTGCCTCCTTGGATTCTCTTCACTTGGACTATTAGGCTAAACTTTCTCTTTCCCTTCTTCTTGACTCTCCTATTTGGACAATCCTTCATCACTTGACCCAATTTGCCACAACTGTTACAAGCGTTAGAGCCCATCATACACTCTCCTCCATGCAGTTTGCCACACTTCCTACAAGGTGGCCTCTCCTGAGGT
This sequence comes from Solanum pennellii, assembly GCF_001406875.1. Lineage (NCBI taxonomy): Eukaryota > Viridiplantae > Streptophyta > Magnoliopsida > Solanales > Solanaceae > Solanum > Solanum pennellii. Next base: position 54,792,326 of record NC_028641.1, read on the forward strand.
GTATTTACTTCATTGTTTCACTTAACTATGGGCTCTGATCTTTCTGAAACACCAGAGTTGATGTTAGATACGCTCTTAACACCAAGAAACAAAAATTTCATAAGGCACGATAAGATTAGAATAAGGGAAAATTTTCTAAGCATTATGAAGTATATAATTCATGATAGTGGTGCACTTCACTACCATAACTTAGAAACTACTTAACGTGGTTGATATGAGCCTGATAACTTGGATATTTAACCTAATGCTCTGATACAAAGTTATTCACGACTGGGGTCTATACCCTAGTCGAGACCGTCGTTGTTGACCTCTTAGAGGTTGCAGACAAGCCTACATACGTCATCATTACATCGTATAGGTTAATTTTTGTGGGAAATTTAAAACCTTTTGTTTTGTTTGAAGTGTACATAGACTTCATAGTTATAGGATGCATACGAGTATATAGAAGTTCATTATTCATGTGTATCGACCATCTAATAAAGGATTATTCAATATCTAAATAAATTGTCTTATATTATAAGTATCAATTGACAAAATGGCACCAATACATAAGTCTGGACAAAATAGGAAAGAAATACTAGTGGAACATACTCCACTATCCTAAACCTATTACTAAGCTCAAAACATAACGACAGGCATTCTCGAATGCATGAGGACCTACCAAGTCGTGATGAAAAGCTCTGATATCCGAACAGTTGCAATGAATGTCTTCAACACCCTTCTGAAACTGCACCAAAAATAGAATAATGTATGGGATTAGTACTCACTTGTACTAAGTATGGGTGTATACAAGTACACACCAAGTACATGCATAATTAAAAAGAGCTCTCTCCTATCAATTTGAATAATGTAAAGCCAAGTCAGTTGGACTTGCCAAATCAAATTAGGAAAGTCATGCTATAAGAGTAACATGCATCATCATTCTTTTCATATTGCACACAACACATAACATATTCCATATAGCCCGCATATATATTAAATATCGTTCGTTCATATGCCGTGAGACCTTGGAATCACGGACTTAACATTAGGACTTCTCAAAATGAGAACTCAACATATGGGACCTTAACTAGGGAGCCTTATTTAGCAAACATAGAATATGCTTCATTCATTCATACGTACTTCACTTTTATTCGTTCGTAGGCTGGTGTGAACACCAGCTATACCTAGGATGTTGTTTAAGACTCTCATAGGGTTCAATGTGCAATGACCAAGAATGACCTAATGTCACTACTTTAGTCTAGTTCACCTCTTGATTTTCCTATCCAAACACCTTTGGTATCATTCAACTCATACATCATCGAAGCATGCTTCTAGCATGAGGTAGTCAACTCATACATCATCGAAGCATGCTTCTAGCATGAGGTAGTCATAGCTCATTAGATTAAATTTCATCTCTTCTTTATGTGTTAACTGTGAAGTGTCGTTACACATACATATAGAGTGTGATTGACACTTGTCTCTTAATGTTCAACACTCTTAGGTGATTACTTTTGGTGACCTTATATTGGCGTAGGTACATCTTGTCTCACTTGTACTAGCCTCTTATTGTGATGCCACCCTGTTCTTTCTTAAAATCTTTACATTTCCTCTTTACTAACCTTTCATTATTTGTTCATTGTATAATATACATATGCTCTCTTGGAATTTACATTGAGGGACATTGATTCTGGGCGTAGATACAACTTGTCTCACTTGTACTAGCCTATCCTCATGTACACACTCTTTCTTTGCTTATTCATCATTTAGCATAAATGTACTCTCTTAGAAATTTCATTTAGTGACATTGATTTTTAGATGTAGATGCAACTTGTCTCACTTGCACTAGCCTAAAGTCATGTAGTCACTCTTACATTGCTTATTAACTATTAATTCATTCTTAACACTTTCTTTTGGAGTATTCTAGAGATTTGACTCTACATTATTCTACACAGCCATAGATGAGTACATTTGGTAATATTTTTCCTAGTCTTGGTTGAGACTTGATTCACCATTTATCTTAGCCTCTTATCATGTTGTCACTATTTTTATTAGCTTTAGCATATTAGCTCTTCAAAATTACTCACCCCTTTATGTGAATATTCATTCCGTCATATGCCAATACACTTGGCCTTTTAATGTGTTTACACTCTTACTTAACCCACCCAAAGTCACATCAATTCGTCACATACATCTTAGGTTCACTTACTTTTAAACGTACGTTGGACTTATGTATCCATATGTACAAATCCATGAGGCTTCATGCATAATTAGTCTAAGTACCTCATGCTTACCTATGATTATGTGGTACAAGACTTATGCATCTTGTAAGTATGACAAGGTCTCAAGTTCGATTCTTATTTGAAGAATTCATTAAATATTTATTCACGTAAGACTTATGTATCAATACGGAATTGGGCAAGGGAACCCGGTTTCGAATCCTTTGAGCATCACTTAGTCTCATATTGAATTTTTGATTTATAATTTTCAGATTGGAGACTTAAGATCGAATCTCAACACCTACAGTTCTTTTTTCTTTCTTTTTCCTTCCTCTCTTTTTCGATGGAGACCAAGAGAATGTGGGATCAATCCCCCACAACCTCATTTAATTTTTCTCTAATTTTTCTCCTAACTTCCTTACCTAACCGAGAGGTTGTGAGTTCGATTCCCACACCCCTCATTTTATTTTTCTTTCATTTTTCTCCTCTCTCCCTCACCTATCCAAGAGATTGTGGGTTCGATCCCCACACACCTCATTTTTTTTAATTCTTTTCTTCTTTCAACCCTTCACTTGAGCCTTACCCCACATTGAATCCCCCTTACCTCATTTTTTATTATTGAATTTTTAATAGATTGCATATTGTGAGATCTTAGGTTCAATCCCCAATGACCTCACACATTTTAATTTTTTTTAAAAAAAAGTTTAAATTTTTCCAGTAACTTGGCCGAACCAAATTTCCAGCAAATCTTGAAATTTGATCACACATTCCAGTCCATTTTATCAACATTTTATACGTTAGATTTTTTGATAATTCATTGGACATTTTGTACGTTTATTTTGTCCATTTTCGTGGTTACATTTGATAAAGATTTTCACTCACTTCAGCAACATTATACCACTTATGAACATCACCATTTACTTACACTAATTGCATTAAAAACGCAATAATTTAACATGCATATTACACACTTCAACCCTTGACCAAAGCCACCGCATACACAATGCGCACACACACGTTTAACACATAGTTTCGGAAAGCATGCTTACTACTCACATAAATCCAAACATACATAATTGAAAATAATCATTACGAAAATACATCACATCCCTAAATTATACCAGAAAAACATACCCAAACCTACAAATTCCACGGGAGCTAGTGATAGGGACATGCAATGGGGAACATTCCTAGTTTTCGTATTAGAATTTGACTGAACTTAGGGATCACTTGGGAAAGGGACCAAGAGGAAGAAAAACCATATCTTTTTTTTTCATTTAGAACCTTTAAAATCTGATCTAATGTGCTGTCAACTCCCACGAAAAACAAATGCTTCTCCAACAAAACTCACGCGCAAACCGTTTGAAAAATGTTTCGCTCTTTGTTTTTAGTTTAGTTTTTCTTTTGTGTTTTTGTGTGCAAGTTCTTCAATTGATGAACTTTGATTTTTTGTTACTTTTTGCAGATGAAGGAGGTAAGAATGAGAGTTAGAGACATGAGAATGAGAGTGGGGAGAGATGAGAGTAAGTTTACGAGTAGGATTTTTAGTTGAAGACTTAGTCAAATTAGGACTCTTTGTTTTTTATTTATTTTATTATTTATTTTTTATAAAAATATGATTTTCCCTTACTTAAATCAGAAATTTAAATACCACTTAATTCAACTTAATCATTAAATACCAATTAAACTAATTTAATCATTGCTTCCACCAAGGATCAAACCCGGGTGAAGCCTAACTAGCAAAAATGAGTCAATTCGGGTCAACCCTACCCGAATTATACACTCCTTATAGTAATTAATTAATAAATTAAATATTTAGGGTAATTAAAATACTACCTTAGCCTAGAAAAGACCATTTTACCCTTAGACCTTCTAAACATAAGATTACCCCTTTCAAGTACTGTTAAGACTCATCTGGGTGAATCCTAATATTCTGGTTCCACGCGCATCAAGTCATGTGAACCCGGTCTAATCTAGGCATTCTAAGTACGTTTAGGCATTACTTCACATACTCATTTTTGCGTTGTTACACCCTTCATATTCCTTAACCATGTGACTACATACGATGAGTCCTAGTTTCACCCTTGGCAAGTAGAACACCCTTATCGGAGTAGGTTAGAACTCCAAATTCCATGCTTTGCTAACATAGTCTATGAAGGTTATTGCCTATTCTCATCTTGCGGGATACTTACTAACATTAGAGAATTTCTATGAAGTTTAGGTAGTGGTATGGGACACTATCTAGACATTGCACAATAGGGTTTGAAGGTGTTAGTTAGAGTCCCTACGTCTTGTCTAAGACCATTACTTGAATGTCCTTTATATGGTGAATTTCTCTTAATGATCTAAAGAATGTAATGGCTTAAGTTAAGAAAGTATGTTAAGATGAAGTAGTACTTATCTTGGGTAACTAAGGTTTGTCTAGTTAAGGTGTGAAGGGGGCATAGGAATGGTCACTTCTGATCTTACCTAAATAAGTCTTAAGAATGACTCTAGTTAGGCAAGTTGGTTGATTTCGTGGACATGATCTAAGCCTTAGGTAATCCTAAGGATAATTTAGGTAATCTTGAAGAGGTCACTATGGACGTTATTGATTTACTTATGTAAGTCTTTTGATAGCTTTTGGAAGGATAATGTCATATCACCTATTTGTTAATGTGTTAAATGATAATGATTTTATCTTATGTATTCTACAGGATCTCTTAAATGTGTGTGTAAGGGATTGTATGGGAACACATTCAAGTGATCCTTAGAGTCACCTTAATAGGATAATCTCATGTTCTTATGTTAATGTCTCTTAAGTATGTATCTGACTCATTATAAGTAATCTTGAGGGTCCTTTAGGTACATCTAGAGAGGGTGTATGGGCGGTCTTTGTTTGTGTGACTTAAGTAAATCTTAGGATAGCTTTGTGTGAGAAGATTACATGCTAAAGGGTGTTTAAAGTGAAGTGAATTCACTGTAAGGTTATAAAAATGTGATTATTTGCTTAAGTGATTTCTTATGTATTTCTAAGTTGTTAAATGTTGTTCTTATGCTTATTGTATGATGTTTTAATCGAAATTCATGAAAAGCTTGCTTATTACTAAATGTCCCTTTTTCATGGGTTTTGCATGGCTTCCATACTTAGTACATCTAATGTGCTAACCCCTTCTTTTACTTTTTGACTAAAGTGTAGGGATATGGAATCTTGATGTGCCATGAAGGATGTAGGTTTATAAGGGTTGAAGATGAAGTATTGGTGAGTCCTCATCAATTCGAGGACAATATCAACATGTTCCTTTATGTCTTAAGTCTTTATTTTATGTCTTGTATGGGATAAGTCCCAATTGTTATAAACTCCAAAGTTTAGATGGTTCAAGTAGATTGTTGCAAAGATTTAATGTTTTAAATGAAGGTATTCCGCTTGTGTATTGTTTATGAAACAGTTCTTCGTGTGTGAAGAAAGTTTTAAATTTCTACTCATTTTAGAATGTTTATCATGCAATGAATGATACGAGAGGCATAGTTGAGACTTCTTGAAGTCTCATTTTCCATGTGACGACACAAGGATGTCCTAACTTCTAAGGTGTACTTGAGGGTCATGACAGATACCATACCTTATCTAAGAAAAATCCCAATGACTTTTTGTGAAGAAGTCGACCACCAACAGCCCTCCTAGTAATCTTTTAGTTTCAGCTCCAGTGGTGACTTTGAGAGAGTTTTTCTTTAGAGAGAGTTTTTTAATTTTGAAGTGAGGGGTATTGTCTAGGTGTAGGAATTTAAAAACCATAAAAATATCATCCTAAGGCACAAGGTAGCTTTTGCAGGCAGCATAAACAGTTCACTACAAACGGGTCGTTTGTCAACCATCGCCCCGTCGATGGGGTGTCGTTGGTTGGGGCTTAAACTCTCCAATGTGCATGATTCTATTTTCAAACAACTGATCAGGTCGACGGTCCGTCTCCTGGTCGACTTGCCGTCGATTGGCTCGTCGATTGGTCACTGCTTTTTTTGGCAGCTTGGTCCAAGTCTTAGGCCCTTCATCTAGTGCCCTTTGTGGGTCCTACGTGGGGTCGTACCAGAAAATTTAAACCCCTTAACTAATTCATCTAGGTCTTAGGAACATCTCATGCAATTTTCAAGTTAAACGAACAAGTAAAACTCACTCAAACACCTCAAGACACACAAGTACTTTCTTAAGCCACACCTTCTGAACGTCATGGACGTTCTTGGTCGATTGACCTCCAAACTTAACCAAACTTCACACACTGCCTAAGAATACTAAAATAACTCATTTTAAATGAAAATTAACTCGAGAAACAACCACGAAGCTCTAGTTCAACTTAGTTCGTTTTAGGGCGTTACATTCTCCCCCACTAGGAATAATATTTGTCCTCAAATGACATTAAAACTCTAGGACGATAAAGGACTCACTTAGCATCACATAACACATTACAGTTTTAACCAAAACATCAAAAATCAAAACATCAACTGAAAAGAAGCATCATTTGCACTTTCAAACACTTAGCATTATAGGAAACTTTCACCAACTTCACAAATTCCAAAACTCATTCTTAACCTCTTTTATGAAAGAACTACCTTCTCCAACATTAAAAATGCCTATATACTACAGTTTTGCACACATTGAAACTTCAATTAAGGCAAGGCAAAGTTTTTTCAAAAATGCAAAATTTCACAGTGAGCATCACTATTGCCACTACCCAAACATTCATTTTTTTTTCAAAAATTCATTCTTTGATGAATTCATCAAGATGACATGATCATATGAACTATAAAACCACATAAACTCATTTCATAACATAAAAATAACAATCATAAAGGGTCAAGACTTACCAAGATCATCAAATCCGGATTAGTTATCCGTCCTAGCTCCCATCCCATAGGGAGGGTTCCTTTTGGGAGCATAAGGTTCTAGGGAAGCTTGATTGACATATTTCCCTCTTTCTTTGAGTTTAGGGAAGTCCCTCATTTTTCGACCTTTATTACCACATGCAAAACAACCATCCATCCCAGCAAGACACTTACCCGAATGTTTCTTTCCACAAGTACGACACCTAGCCCTTTCAAAAGTGTGTCCATCACCTTTAGAATGTTGGTTTGGAGCCCTATCGTTGTTCGCAATGGATGAATCTTGGTGATAGAACATATTCCTAGGCTTTTGATGACTAGAATCATCCAACCTAGGCATTTAACCCTCTTGACTTATCTCCCTTATTTTTTGGACTCCTCAATTTGTTGGGCATAAACCATGACTCTAGAGATATCCATGTCATTAAGAAGCATTGTCGTACGACACTTTTTACCCACTAAGCTAGACACTCCAATCACAAATTTGTTCATCCTTGCCCTACAGTTGGCTACCATGGTTGCGGCATACTTAGAGAGTTGGGTGAATTTGAGAAAGTACTCTTGCACACTTATTCCTACTTGACGAAGGTTCATGAATTCTACAATCTTCTTCTCCCTCCACGATAAAGAAAAGAACCTATCTAGGAAAGCCTCTTTGAATTCCTCCCAATCAACCGGACCTCTTTCTAAGGGTCTCTCACTCCTTCATTGCTCATACCACACGTGAGCAACATCCTTAAGTTGGTAAGTGTCTAACTCCGTCCTCTCCCTAGGGGTCAAACCCATAGCATCGACCATTTTGAAAATCTCATCGATGAATCCTTGTGGATCTTCAGTCACCTTAGTTCCATGAAAAGTAGGAGGGTTCATCTTCATGAAATCACGAAGTCTAACCACCCCTTCTTCATATCCTTTCGGTTCTAGGCATAACTCCCTACGGATTCTCAACATTATAAACTATAGGTTTATGATAACTAGTGAACAACAAATCTCTATTCACGAAGGGTTTCATCCTCCGACCTATCTTAGAAAGCTCTTAGGATGTAGTGAGGTTGCTACTAGACACTTCATCCCAACTCACGAAGAGTGTCCACCCCAAGACTCCCCTTTTTACTCAACTTAGCTTCATACAACAATTTAAGTGTGTGTGTACATGTTAGCACACCTTTCATATAAGCATTATTCCATTGACATTATTTCTATACTTGATTTATTCCTTCATTCATAATATAACACACTTTAAATACTTCACATAATCATATATTCAATTTAGACATAATCTAGGTCAAACATACAATTCAAACTTCTCAAAACACAATACAAGACCCATTTTCAATAACACTTCATTTCTCCCATTTGGCCTTAAAAACCACATTAACAATACATATTAAGTAATATAAAGTTCATCAAGTAAAAACCTCCACAAAGAAGGTGGACCATACCACTCAAAAATACTTTATAATAAGAACTATGTGATACAAGCAACTCACCATGTAACCAAGCCTTCATCACCTATAATAGATTTCTCAATATTCCATCATAATAGGGCACTTAGGGAAGTATCTAAACCAACATAACAACACAATAAAACCAGATCTCATTCTCTAAACAATCATGCTAACATAACCCATTTCTTAAGCTAAAAGTTTGAAATACGCATAATCATGAGTTTATTAGGTTTTTGACATTAGAATCATCAAATTATTGCTACAATAAACACATTTAAATCATTAAAACCCTTTTACAAGAATACCCATACATAGAATCAAAGATAGAAGAAAATAGAGTTCGAAAACCCTTTTTGAAATCTTTTGGAATTGACTCCTTGAATGGAAAAGGATCCAAGGATGGATACTGTAAGATCCTGAAAATGACTTAGGTGAAGATAGAGCCTAACATGGTTGTTATGGTGATCTAAGGTCCTAATATTGTGTATAATGTGATATAGAGGCAGTAGCTAAGAGTTTAGGTGCATTGGAAGCCAAACATCACGAGGCGACAAAGACGTTCAATGACTAAGTTACCTACGTGCCTCATATGTGGTTTTATGTGTTTATGTATGACGCATGAGCTTATATGGTTCTTAAATGAGTTTATATGCTGCTTAAAGTCAGTGTGTCAAGTTTTGGATGAGGGATCCTCACTTTCCTAGAGTAAGGTCATGCTTCTTACCTTTTACATAGCTTTCTCAATAGCTATACCTATGTGGGCACATAGTTAAGGGATAAGGAAATTGCTACTAAGTAACTAATTTACTACTAACGAGGAGTACTCATCTCAAGAGGTATGTAGGAACACAACATCTCAACTCATGAAGTGTAGCCACCCCCTTCTTCATATCCTCTCGGATCTAGGCATAACTCCCTACAAATTCTTAACATTATAAACAATAGGTTAAGGATAACTAGTGAACACCACATCTCAAATCACGAAGGTATTCATCCTCCGACCGATCTTAGAAAGCTCTTAGGATGTAGTGATGTTGCTACTAGATACTTCATCCCAACTCACGAAGAGCGTCCACCCCAAGACTCCCCTTTTTACTCAACTTAGCTTCATACAACAATTTAAGTGTTTGTGTGTACATGTGAGCACACCTTTCATATAAGCATTATTCTATTGACATTACTTCTATACTTGTTTTATACCTTCATTAATAAAATCACACACTTTACACGCTTCACATAATCATATATTTCATTTAGACATAATCTATATCAAACATACAATTCAAGCTTCTCAAAACACAATACAAGACCCATTTTCAATATCATTTGATTTCTCCCACTAGGACTTCAAAACCACATTAACAATACATACTCAGTAATATCAAAATCATCATATAAACACCGCCACCAAGAAGGTGGATTATACCACTCAAAAACAATTTATAATAATACCTATGCAATATAAGCAACTCACCATTTAACCAAGCCTCCATCACCTATAATCAATTTCTCAATATTCCGTCATAATGAGGCCCTTAGGGCTGTAGCTAAACCAACATAACAATACAAGAAAACCAAAGCTCATTCTCTACACAATCATTCTCACATAACCCATTTCTTAAGTTAAAAGTTTAAAATATGCATACTCATGAGTTCATTAGGTTTTATACATTCAAATCATCAATTAATACTAGATAAACACTTTTGAATCATTCAAACACTTTAAAAGAAGACACATACTTAGAATCAAAAATAGAAGAAAATAGACTTTGAAAACCCTTTTGGAAATCTTTTGGAATTGACTCATTGAATGGAAGAGGTTTCAGGTATGGATACCATAACTTAGCTAAGATAAATCTCAAGGATTTTTTATGAAGTAGTCGACGAACAATAGCCCTCCTAGTCCTCCTGGAGTTTTAGCTTTGATATACCGTGGTTTCACGGTATAATTAATACTTTTTCCTTAAGTTTAGTGTGTCCGAAAGCCTTTTTGTGCTAATTTTGATATAAGTTTCTCTTTGTTGTGCAGGAAATCTGTCCAAAGCAGAATGCGGAGATTTTGAGCGAAAAAATGCAGAAGAGACCACCTACGGAGCTTATGACGGTCCGTCATGCCTGTGACGGTCCGTAGGTGGCAGCGTAGTGCAGCTGCTGAAGGAAGATGGGGAAGTCTGACCAAGTGTGGGATTACGAAGCTTGTGACGGTCCGTCATGGCTATGACGGTCCGTCCTGCAGCTTCGTCGTGAAGTTCAGAGAAGTGATCCCAGTACCCAGATTTCGAGAGTTGAAGTATTTTGGAACGAAGACCCTCGACGGACCATTGGGCCTATGACGGTCCGTCATACTTGACGTCGAGGGGAATGAAGAGAGCAGCAGAAGAAATTGCACAAGTATGGGACGACGGAGTCCACGACGGTCCGTTGTGACCACGACAGTCCGTCGCGTGGTCCGTCGACCCAGCCGCGTATTGGCAGATTTCCAGCAATTAGAATTCTTGTTTAATTAGGTTTTTGTTTTTTTATAAATAGTTCGAAAAACCTCGTTTTTGAGGTTAGACACCTGATAGTTAGACTCTTAGATTGTTAAAACTCCGTATTGGTAAACATTGTATTGTGAGATTCTTGATAATCATTAGACTTTTCGTGAGATTATTGATTACTTTGAGAATTCTTGCAAGTGATTTTTGGTGATTAATCAAGCAACCTTTTGGATTTTATTCTTTCTCATTGAAGTAAGTACATGAATTCTTATTTAATATATTTGAATATTGTGTTTATGGCTATGAGTAACTAAACTCCATAACTAGGGTTGTGGGAACCATAGGCAAATAATGAGATAAACCCTAGCTAAAATAACAATTCTAGAATAGTGTCTTGCATGTATTAATAATTCTTTCGCTTAGAAATCTTTTTAACGGATGATCAACGTTAGAACTCGCCTTAATGCTACTTGCCGGACCAAGGAGGTAGATAATAGGAAAAGAATTATTAACATAGATTTAGTGTATAATATCTAATAGGCTAGTATTGATTGGTACGAGGTAATAACTGAGTCAAATATCGAATGCGATGCTTAATATGAGGAAAAGATAAGGGTTAGTATAGCAACACACGTAGCCGGACCAAGGTGCGGAGTGAGATTTTCTAGATGCCGGACCAAGGATTTAGAAATACATAACTTATCACTTTGCATGCAAGATACTAGGAAAGAATTGTTATAGTTAGAATTATCAAGTTATGAACCTGTGGGGAACACGTAAACCCTAGTTACTTTGATTAATTGATTAAAATCCAACTTTCAAAATTGTTAAGTGTCTCTTTCAGTTTCGTTAGTTATTTTTACTCATTAGGAAATACAAACCCCCCTTTTTATGTTTTTACTTTCCAAGGAAGTCATCAACCGAACAATAGTAATAACAGGTTGAAGTTAAGTCTAGACTATTTTCCTCGTGGGAACGATCCCAACCTCACTAGTTGGGTTATTTACTTGACACGACCGCTTTACTTCTTATTTGAGAAGTAAGTTTGAGCGTATCAAGCTTCAACGGTGACATTGACAGAGTTTGAATTTTGAAGTGAGGGGTTTCTCTAGGTTTAGGACTTAAACCTAATCTAATATAACATAAAAATCCTAAAAGTATCATACTAGTGTCCTAAAAGACTTGGGTGAATTTATCAAACAACCCAAGACTTAACAGGCAAAAGGCAACTTTTGCAAGCAGCACAAACGATTCCTTACAGATGGTCCATTTGTCAACCAATGCCCCACCGATGAGGTGTTGTTGGTTGGGGATGAAACTCTCCAATGTGTAGGGTTCCATGTACAAACAACGGACCAGGTCGACGGGCCATCTCCTGGACGACTTACCATCGATTGGTCACTGCTTTTTTTGGCAGTTTGGTCCAAGTCTTGGGCTCTTCATCTAGGGCCCCTTGTGGGTCCTAGGTGGGGTCGTAGCGAAATTTTAGACCCCTAAAATAAGTCATACAGGTCTTATTATAATCACATGCAAGTTTCAAGTAAAATGAAAACGTAAAACTCACTTAAACACCTCAAGACACACAAGTACTTTCTATGGCACACCTTCCGAATGACATGGACGTTCTTGGTTGATTGACCTCCAAACTTAATCAAATTTCACACACTGTCTAAGAACGCTAAAGTAACTCATTTTAACTTAAAATTAACTCAATAAATAATGACCAATCTCTAATTCACCTTAGTTCATTTTAGGGCATTACACCATCCCTTATGCCCTCTTCACATTTTAACTATGGAATCCTTAAGTCACTCTAGATTAGGTACTTATTCACTTAGATACTTTCTAAAGTAAGTCATCAATTCATAAGTTCAATAAGAAACATTCATAACATAAAGGACATTCAAGTAACGGTCTTGGAGAAGACCTAGGGACTCTTACTATCACCTTCAAAACCGATTGTGCAATGTCTAGATAGCGTCCCATACCACCACCTGAAGTTCATAGAAATTCTCTTATGCTAATAGGTATCCCACATGATGAGAGTAGGAAATAAATGACATATACCATGGTAGCAAAACATGTAATCCAGAGTTGTATCCTACTCTGATGAGGATGTTCTACTTGCCAATGGTAGAACTTGGACACATCCCATGTAGGCACATGATGAAGAAATATGAAGGGCTTACTTAGTATTCTAGACTCATACTTTAACTAGATCTGTTTCCCTTACCATAATCACGCGGTGCTAGACTTTGTTCTCATAGGTTAATTCACATTAAGGTTCATACATAGGGGTTCCATATAAAGTTCATAACCCCATTACATTTGCCCTACAAAAGAGGTCCTCTAGGGGCTGCCTTGCAATGGCGACAAGAAACTTATTATGACTTTCCTAAGGATATATATGATGACATTCCAGCCAATCAACCTTAAGTCCAACATTCATTACAAGAAGGATACCATCACGGCTTTCTACTTCAAGGTTCATAACCTTACATCTAGATTCAATGTTTCACATAAAGGACCCTCTTATCATCTTTCAAGGTCTCACATATAATTCATACATTCAAGACTAAGATATTTAGCATCCTAAGTCATGGCATCACATATTCACATTCATAAATGCATCAAGTAAGGGACACAAGTCTACCAATGCATCAAGTAAGGGACACAAGTCTACCAAGACAAGACACAAGATACTTCACTTTATCACATACTACATGTCATTATAAAAGAACATAGGAACAAGCATTATAATCTGAAAGTCATCCTATACACTACTACATCATCATAAATATAACCATTATAGAATCATATAGCCTTGTTAGAACAATTATGCATCAGCTTTAAGACTACACACATGAACACATACTCATAGTGTAACATGATTACCTAACATCTACAATATAAGAACACACACTCTCACATTACTTCACATATAGGTAGATATGAGCATACTTCACATAATCACCACATTACTTCAAGTAGTTGCCGACAAGGTCACAATCCTCATAATACTTAAAATAACGCCGACACAGCCACATCAAACACATAGCATAACCACCATAAGTGGACCATACTAATCAAAACACAATTGAATAGATATAATACTTAAATAAAGAGAAATAGGGAAGTGTACCACCACTCCATCCTCAACCCAACAAGCCAATGCTAAATAATCCAATTCAATATCATAATGCTCTTACCCATGGCCATGAACATCAATTCAATGCAAAAATCATAATAATCCATTAATCTAAGTCAATTCAATATAGATTTATCAATCTAAGTCCAATTATATATCAATTGAATACAATTAATACATTATTAGATAGCCCACAAGAAACTACACCATAATTTATAATCATTAAGAGAATATCATTTAATACATAAAGTAGTCAAAAGCTAGGGTTCATCAATCACATAGGTTCGTAGGTTAATTAAGTTAAAATCATCTAAAAGATAACAATTCAATCACTATTCAATAATTAAAAAACTTTAATGCAAGAACCCATGGATAGATCATGAAATAGGTCAACTTCATCTCTGAAAACTTTAGAAAACATCTTTGAATTTTTTTATCCTTGATGAAACTAGTTTCAACGATCAAAAACCATACCTCAATAAATCTAATCCTCAAATTTTATGAAAAATCTCAACTCAAATATCAAATCCAAGCTCTTCCTTAAGTTTTAGCTTTAATGGAGTCTTACGGAATTTCTAAGGGATTTTGGTGTTTTGATTTTGAAGAATTAAATCTTCAAAGTGTTAAAGACATCTATAAACATTTAAAATACCCAAAAGACCCCGTAGGAACCGCCAATACTCTTATTTGGAAGTGGGGTGAATTTACAAGTTCACCCATTACTTGTAGTGAATTGCACGCAAGAGACAGACCCATCGACGGACTTACCTCTTCACCCATGACTAATTCCCAATAAACGAACCATCACCAACGGGTCATCGAGTAGCCCACTAGGCGCCAATTACCAACCGTTGGTTGGGCTGTCTTGGGCAGTCTTGGAAACCATGAAGGATCCTTCCTCAAGGACCCTGGATGGTCTTGGGAATATATTCCCGGACGTTTCCAACCCAAACATGACTGTATATGATTTGAGGACCTATAACATGAATTTCACTCAAAAAGAACAAGTAAAACTCAAAGAAACATGCCTAGAACACAAGGTCATTTCAAGGCACATCTTTTGAACGTCATGGACGGTCTTGGACGTTTGACCTCCAAACTTCACGAAACATGACACAGTACCTATATACATCATATTAAATCATTTAAGGACCTTATAACCTCATAAATCACACATAAACACATGGAACCACATATGAGGGATGTTGGTGACTTAGTCGTCAAACTTCTTACTTGTCCCTTAACATTTGACATCCAATGCACCTAATACTTTAGACATTGCCTTAATACAACATTATAGACAATTTTAGGACCATAGACCATCATGAAAACCATGTTAAGCTCTATTTCACCTAAGTCATTTTCAGGATCTTACAATATCCCCCACGTGGACAACATTCGTCCTCGAATGACACTTACCACTCTCCAAACACTTCCAAGAATAGAGATTCAACTAGAAGCTCATAACCATACCACATAACACATAATCAAGGACGAAACATCAATTTCACATATTCAAGAGAGTCGCAACACAACAAATAAGTAGAAGTCACTTCGATAACTCATTATGCTACAAAACACCCATCTTTCATTCCAAATAGCAAAAACTTATTTTATATTCATTATTATACTCATACACATCAATACTAACAGCATTAAAATAATTTTAGACCAACGAATCAATTTGTCAAATTTCAAAAGATATTACAGTGAACTGTCAAAGCTACAGTGAATTTGGCAAAATACTAAAAAATGCAACTTTAATGAAATTCATGATATAGACATGCTAATATGCAAGGTAACATCACATAAATAACGTTTACAACATGATCATGGCTTCATTAAACATATAATGCAAGAAATTAATGAAATTCAATTTCATCCAAACTCCTAAACATCATACACATGCAACAAACTTCTAGGACTTTCTATCCCATCTACTACCATACTCCCCCAATTAGAAGGAACTCATATCACTAAAGAGAAATACAGGGACAACAACATCATCATCACTCTCATCCGGCTTTCTTCTCTAGTCTGGAGTGCATAGAAACGCCTCTTTGTTGGAGCATCATCCTTTGGAACACTAGGAGCAACTTTCTTACCATCTCTATTAGGACAATATCTCACTTTGTGCCCATCTTTTCCACATCCAAAACAACTACCGATACCCAATAGACACTAACAAAAAAGTTTCTTGCCACAATTGACACATGTAAGCTTGACATTCTTTGAACTACCTCCTCTCTCAAATTTGAACTTAGCACCCCTAGATTCTTCTTGAGTTTGAACCCTCTTTTTGAAACTAGGTTGCCCTTGATCACTTGCACAACTTCTTTTCAAGTTTATAGCAATTCTACCATGTTTAGAGTCTTCAATTGATTGGTCATAAACCATGAGTCTATCTAAGGTCATATCATCATGTAGCATAGCCGTACGATATTCTTCCATCACTAAGTCGGCGACCCTAGTCACAAAATGACTCCACTCATCCCTTGGATTAGACAGTAGGGACGGTTCATATATAGACAATATTGAAAAATTCAAAGAGTACTCCTCAACTCTCATATTGCCCTGCTTGAGATTGATAAACTCCTCTACCTTAACCTCTGTCCTCTCTCAGGGAAAGTACTGACCTAGAAAAGCTTCCTTAAAATCTTCCCACTTAGGACCCGACTTAATTCGCCTATTGTCCTTCCATTGAGTGTACCATATTCGTGAAACATTCCTCAATTGATAAGAAGACAACTCCGCCTTCTCCCTATATGTAACCCCCATAGCACTCAACACCATGTACACACCATCAAAGATCTTTTGGGGATCATCTCCCACCTTAGATCCAAGAAAGATAAGAGGATTCATCCTTACAAAGTCTCTAAACCTAGAGGTCATATTACTCTTTACAACATTCACCCTAGGCACCATACTCAAATTCACTTTAGTAGTCATGGAACGGGCTAAAGCAAGCAAAACCTGTCTAATATACCTATTACTCAACTCCGGGGGATCCACCGGAACCTCATTACCTTTTTCCACATTAGGTACATGATCACCTTGGGGAGGCACTTGAGCACCTTGATTACCTTGGACTCCTTGCCCATCTTGAAGAACTTGCTCAACTTTCTCAACTTGCTCAACTTGAGGAGGAACATCCTCATCCGCCCTCTTCTCTTCCAACCTTCTAGTATTCATCTCCTAGAAACACAAGGAAAAACATTAAGAAGGATACTTCGAACATTTACTCTACAACATGACATAGGAGTAGAAAAAAAGGCAAAGTCTATCATCCTATAGCCTCTCGCCCATAAATGTGTCGCGACTCACACTGATGATGTAGACTCTCCTAGATGTGACTTGATGAGACTTTTTGATTCCTATGACTACTTTCACACCCTATGCTTAGATACCAAACTTGTCACAGCCCAAGACCATACATTAGAAGATATGGCACCCTTGGAGTACAACCAGCGTACTCGACCTCTAGGACGTCTTGTACAAGCCCTTACATATCGTTCATCGCATATCCATAGTGAAAAGTGGTACTAAATGAAAACTTTTAACAAAACATATCACAGTCTTTAAAATCTCTGTCAAATAAAATTCATAGGAAATAGTAAGTCTCAATCTCATCAATCTTTGACACAAGAGTACTTGGGACACGGCCCATACGAAATAGAAATATAGTACTACTATGTCTATTACAATACTTTGTTAAGAAACATAAAAGAAATATATGACCTCGAGTCAAATGAGGACATACTTCAACTTAACTTGAACGGTGCTACGATCCATGTTTTTCTTCACAAATTCTCCTCACCTACCAACCACTATAGAGATAGATAAAAGCATGGAGTTAGTACAACCACATACACGAAGTATGACATACTGCAAAAAAATTATGAAAACAAACATTTATTGGAAATATGCATATATTCATTAAAATATCATAATATAATCATAAGAATAACATTTAAAAACTTAGCAACACATAAGATAACATTTAGACAATTTAATGCATTTTTAGAGTCACTTAGCAATAAACTATATTCATTGTATAGTGAATTGCTTCACTGTTACTGTGAAGTGCTTTTCTTCCCTTTTTAACACTTTATAGCATGTAGTATTCTCACTAATTTTATACTAAGGTTCACTTAAGTTACACAAAGATATACCGCCCGTACACCCTCTTAAAATGTGCCTAAACAATCCTCAAGATTACTCATAATGAGACACATACACGCTTGCAATACACCAACATACAAAATATCTAAGACATGACATTCTCTTAACCAAGGCTATCAAAAGACTAACTTTTTACTCCTAGAAGAGAATAACCATACACCCTATTCAAGGTTACCTAAATAATCGTTAAAGACATCCTAAGTTTAGATCATGCCTAAAGAATCACCAACATCCCTAACTAGAGTCATTCTCAAGACTTCCATAGATAAGACGTGAAGAGATCATCCCTAATGCCCTCTTTACAATTTCACTAAGAATTCCTTAAGTCACTCTAGATTAGGTACTAATTCACTTACATAGTTTCTAACGTAACTCATCAATTCATTAGTTCTATAAGAAACATTCATCAAATAAAGGACATTACAAGTAATAGTCTTAGAGAAGACCTAAGGACTCTTACTAACACCTTCAAAGCCTATTGTGCAATGTCTAGACAGCGTCCCATACCTCAACCTAAACTTCATAGAACTTCTCTTATACAAATAGGTATCCCACATGATGAGAATAGACAATAACCGACTTATTCCATGGTAGCAGAAAATGGAATCCGGAGTTTTATCATACACGGATGAGGTTGTTTTACTTGCGAATGGTAGAACTTGGACGCATCCCATGTATGCACATGGTTAAGAAATATGAAGGACTTACTTTGTATTATAGCCTCATAATTTAACTAGAACTACTTCCCTTACCATACTCATTCGGCGTTAGCCTTTGTTCTCATAGATTAATTCACATTAAGGTTCATACAAAGGGGTTCCATATCAAGTTCATAACCCAATTAATTTACCCTACCAAAGAGGTCCTCTAGGGGCTGCCTTACAATGGTGAAAATAAGCTAATTATGACATTCCTAAGGGTTGATATGATTTCGTTCCAGCCTATGAACCTTATGTATATCATTCAATACAAGAAGGATACCATTACGACTTTCTGCTTCAAGGTTCATAACCTTACTACTACGTTCAGAGTTTCACATAAAGGACCCTCTTATGATCATTCAAGGTTTCACATATCATTCATACATCCAAGAATAAGAGCTTTAGCATCCTATGTCAAGACATTATATATTCACTTTACATGCATCAAGTAAGGGAAACAAGTCTACCTAGACAAGACACAACATACTTCACTTTAGCAAATATTACATGTCATTCTAGAAGCACATAGGAACAACCATTATAATCTTGAAGACATACTATACACTACTACATCATTATCAATATAACCATTATAGACTCATATTCCCAAGTAGGAACAATCATGCATCAACTCTAAGATTACACACATGAACGCATAGTCATAGTGTATCATGATTACCTAACATCTTCAATATAAAAACACATACTTAAACATTATTGCACATATAGGTTTATATGATCATACTTCACATAATCACTACACAAAGCATGACATTACTTCAAGTAGTTGCCGACAAGGCCATAATCATCGTAATACTTAAAATAACGCCGACAAGGCCACATCAAACACAATACATCGCCACCATAAGTGGACCATACCAATCACAACACAATTGACGAGATATAATACTTAAAATAAAGAGAAATAGGGTAGAGTACCACCACTCCATTCTCAATACAGAAGCCAATTCTAAATCATTTAATTCAATATCATAAGGCCCTTACAAATGGCCATCAACTTCAATTCAATGCATAAAATATAATACTCAATGAATATAAGTCAATTAAATATAGATTTATCAATCTATGGACAATTAGATATCCATTGAATATAATTCTTTCATTATTAGATAGCCCATAAGAAACTACACCATAATTAATAATCATTAAGAGAATATCACTTAACCCCTAAAGTAGTCAAAAACTAGGGTTAATCAATTAAATGGGTTCATAGGTTAATTAAATTAAAATAATCTAAATAACAATAATTCATTTACTATTCAATAATTAAAAACCTTTAATGCAAGAACCCATGTATAGATCATGAAATAGGTCAAGTTCATATTCGAAATCTTTAGAAAACATCTCTGAATTTGGGCTCCTTTATGAAACGAGTTTCAAGGATAAAAAATCATACCTTGTTGAAGCTGATCCTCCAATTTGATGAAGAATCTCCACTCAAATCTCCAATCCAAGCTCTTCCTTGAATTTTAGTTTTAATGAAGTCTTAAAGGAATTTCTAATGGATTTTGGGATGTTGCTTTTGAAGAATGAAATCTTCTAAGTGTTAAAGCAATATCTACATATTCAAATACCCAAAAGACCCCTGAGGAACAGCCAATACTCTTATTTGGAAGTGGGGGTGAATTTACAAGTTCACCCCCTACTTGTCACTGAACTCCACGTAGGAAACAGACCCAATAACGGACTGACCACCAACAAACCCTCTTCACCCACGACTAACTCCCGATCAATGAACCACCACCAACGGCGCGTCGACTGGACCACTGGGCATCGATTGCCAACTGTTGATTGGGCTGTCTTGGGCAGTCTTGGACGCCATGAAGGGTCCTTCCTAAAGAACCCTTGATGTTCCTTGGGGATATTTGCGCGTACATTTCCAATACAAACATGACTGTATACGAGTTTAGGACCTCTCACATGAATTTCACCCAAAACTAACATGTAAAACTAAATGAAACATGCCTAGACACACAAGGTCAGTTCAAGGCACATCTTTTGAACGTCATAGACGTTCTTGGACGTTTGACCTCCACACTTCATGAAAATTGACACACTACCTACATACATCATAATAAATCATTTTAGGACATTATAACCTCATTAATCACACATAAAAACATGGAACCACACATGAGACACATAATTGACCTTGTCTTCGAACGTCATAGTCGTCCCTTGATGTTTGAGTTCCAATGCACCTAATACTTTAGACACTGCATCAAAACAATGTTATAGACAATTTTAGGATCTTATACCATCATGACAATAATGTTAGTATATATTTCACCTGATTCATTTTCGGGATCTTACAAGAAGCCTCTTTGTGCAAAATGTGATAAGAGACATGATGGTAGGTGCCTAGTTCGCACGGGTAATTGCTATGGTTGTAAAGAGTGGTAAAATGAGGAGAGATTTCCATATTATGATGTCTCAAGGAAAGTGCAATTCTCAATATTAATCAAGTGCCCCAAACCCGGATGCTCATAAGATGAATCACTTCTATGCTCTCCAAATCTCGAAGTGATCAAGAGATCTCACTGGACGTGGTCACCAGTATGTTAAAAGTATTTTCCTTTGATGTATATGATTTATTGGATCCGGGAGATATATTGTCCTTTATGACCCCTCTTTTAGCTATGAAGTTTGACATACTACCTGACATATAAGAGGAACTTTTTTGGGTTTCCACCCCGGTGGGTGATTCCGTGGTGGTTAATAGAGTCTATAGAGGTTGTCCAATTTCCTTGCCAATAGAGTTACATTACTTGACTTTATAGAAATTGATATGGTTAACTTTTATGTTATATTGGGAATGAATTAGTTTCATGCTTGCTTTGCCTCTATTTATTTAGGACAAGGGTAGTCAAATTTCAATTTTCAAATGAACCCATTTTTGAGTGGAAGGAAGTAAACTCAAATCCTAGGGGTAAGATCATCTCATGTCTAAAAGCTTCAAAATTGATTGCAAAGTGTTGTCTCTACCACATAGTGAAAGTTATGGATCTTGAATCCAAATTCCCTCCCATAGAGTGTGTACCCATAGTGAGGGAATTTTCGGAGGTCTTTCCTGATGATCTTCCCGGAATTCCTCCTGAACGGGAGATTGACTTCGTCATAGACTTATTGCAGGATACAAAACTTATTTAAATCTCCCTTTATCAGATGGCCCCATCGAAGTTGAAAGAACTAAAGTCTCAACTCAAATATTTTCTATTAAGGGTTTTATTCAACCAAGCATATCTCCATGAGGTTCTTCGATATTATTTCTGAAAAAGAAGGATGGTGTCCTTGAGAATGTGTGACACAGTAGGAAATTTTTATGACCTATTCTAGATATTAATATGTTGAATAATGATGATCTTATACCTAAAGAAGTATAAGTAAATGTTTTGAGAAGTATCGGAGCCCGATCGACGATCCGTCTATGAGTCGACAACGGCTACCCCATTCTGTGCTGCACACTTGTCATTTTTGGACAAAGACTTTGCAGGTGAGGGCCTTAAACAAATTGGGTAAGTGTTGGTCGATAGTTGTCAACGATGCAATGTTGATACACAAACGAATCGTCAACTAGGTTTCATTGGTGCACACTTCCTTGGCAGTGTCGCCTCCTACCCTTTTGGAGTCGCACCTAAGCGTTTGGACCATGAACCAACTTAAATACATGTTATACACCATATATCGTGAATTTCCAATGTATTATTTCAAAAAATTTACTTTTCTAGTGAATAGTCTATTAGGTTTAAAGAATCTGTATTGCGGTACATAGGCATCCCAATGCCCAATATTCAGTAATATTGGACATGTTACAGAATATTGGCTTAAGGGTGTTAGTTAATTTCTATGTATTAACTAGTAACTAAAAATACACATTGATGTTCAAATGCTCCAATCCAAGCTTGTCAGGAATTGTACCTGCAATGAAGACCCTAAGCTAAAATTCTTAGTTACATCACTTACACACATTAAGTAAGAGGCATCCAAGTGTCAATACTAGGTACTATAGCACATGATCATTTAAAATGATATTGTAGAATAAGAAGTTCCCAATGACATAGTGAGGATCCTTGGGACAAGAAGTGAACTTTCCAAATGAAACTACATAGTGCATGGAAACACATGTGCAAGAACATGTGCTACAGACCGAGAGACCAAGTGACAAAGCCTAACCGATTTGGTTAGGGCGGTAAGGGGGCCGGCACACATTGGGTTAAGCCACGCGGAGCCGAGCTTCCTAACAAATCCTAAGCTCTAACTAACTTACCTAATTATCTAACTAACCTAGGACTAACTAAAATGAACTAACTAGTGTGCCCCAAATCCTAAGACCAAACCGGGTAACTAAAGAAACATCCTAGTACCTAATATAGGATGGTCCAAAGGGGTTTGTTATGGTCCTACTGACTTAGGGGTACTTTATTAATTACCCAAGGTCACACAATTAATTAATTAGCAACTTAATTAATTAATTTAAATTCATGGTCAAACCAGAGACCCATAGAAATTTACAAAATTTGGCTAACTCAAATTCTCTCCTTTTTTAGTAAATTTAGGAGGGACGTTTTGGTAGTTATTAATTGATTTATTTAATTAGCCTAAGTTGAATTAGTAAATATTTAGTTCCTAAGACATAGA
Source organism: Solanum pennellii (assembly GCF_001406875.1). Lineage (NCBI taxonomy): Eukaryota > Viridiplantae > Streptophyta > Magnoliopsida > Solanales > Solanaceae > Solanum > Solanum pennellii. Next base: position 54,815,993 of record NC_028641.1, read on the forward strand.
CTCCTTTTATCTAGTAGAAACCCACAACTGAAAAACAGCGAGCAAACGTAAGAAAAACAGAAAAATACTCTCGGTTCTCCTTAGGCGATTTCAAGGCAATTCTTCAAGATTTTCATGCAAAGAACACGATGATAATCGTAGATTCAATTCTACAGTAAGGTATGTGTTTCTCTTTTGCATTCCTTTCCCAGGATGCTTTTCAAACGTTTTGAATTCAAGAAAACCAAAACTAGGGTTATTCCCAATGAAATTGTCAAATGTGCATCTCCCTAGTTCTACCTATTTCGGATTCTAGTAGTATGTATAATGCAAATCTCAAGCATGTTGTTGGTATGTGGTGCTAATTGATCATTATGTGTAGGTCTATGTGATTTGATAATGTCGAATGAGACCTATAGGTTAGATCTGTATGATTAGACTATCATTTACATGCGATAAGACATGTTGTTATGCCTAATTGTGTTCGAGAAGATAAAATTGTTAAAAGTCATTTATGAAATTCAGTTTACTTTTGAAAGGAATAAAGGTTTCGATTACTGTGTGTGTTTACAGTAGATATGTTTATCACTGTTTAGAATGCAATGTTTCCAAGAAAAATAAGAATGAGAATCAAAGATAGTTAATGAATCTTCAATGCCAAATCAACTTTATAGCTTGGCCAAACTAAGCAATGAATTGTTCTTATAAGCTAATCAAAGGTTAAAACTTGGCTTGCTTAAAATGCAAAAATTACTATAGTATATACATGAACTTAATTGACTTGGCTAGTAATAATATCATGACAAGTGTTTAGTGAAAGTTTGGTTTATGCCAATTAATTGGCCAGCAATATTATTTCCAAAATATGTAATATAATTGGCTAATGACTAAGTCATACAAATCTTATATGGCCAAAGTAAATTATGATGTTTCTTTTAAGGCAAAATACGTGTAAAAGGTTGACTTGACAAGATGTAACTAAATGATCTCATAACCTAGGGTATGCCAATGATTGGGACAAGTCCCAACATACCCTATCTAAATGAACTTATGAACATAGTAGCACATTGAATAAGTCCTTATAACTTTTATTAAGTATGGTACAAGACTACCAAATAACATTGAACAAGATAAGGTGAGTAATTAAATAACTAAAAGCTTATGCCTTATGAAATTGACCTATAATGGGGTGTTAAAGGAAGTGAGACAAGACTCACTTGCACCTAAACAATTATGTTAAAGACACTCACATAAGAGGGTGTTAGAAATCATAAGACAAGTCTCATTAACACCGTGATGATAATGTAAGATTTAAGTTAACATTCATCAAGTATAGAAAAGGATGACAAGTCATCCATTGAGCTAAGCATACTTCATACTAGAAGAAAGCTTCCATAGTGTATAAGTCAACTCTAAAAGTTGTAAAGTATAATAAATTGAGCTAAGCACTGATAGACTAGTAATGAGGTTGTGCAAGCACATGTAAGCCTTATGATATGAGACTACCACCAAGGTGGATAAGGGTCTCCAAATGCTCCTAGTCTTTCAACTATGTCTCCATCATAGGTTACTAGCTAGTGGATCCACCTAAGAAAGCCAGGAAGTATTAGGTTTCACTTTGGCCGGTGAACCACCTCTTTTTAGTGTGGGGAAGACACTATATTTCATATTATCTTACATGATCTATGTTGGTGAATGCTAAAGATTTGTTTAAGAAAGAAAGAAAGAAATAAAGAAAGAAAGAACTAGGAAAATAAGGGGTGTTCGGATGGGATGACCAAAGGGTGAGGTTAGACTAAGTAATGATGAAAGTCATTGCACAGAAAGATCCCAATGGAAGTATTAAAAGAATATCCTAAGTCAACTTAGCATGTTCAAAGTGAACATGACATCAAATAAGAAGAAATGTAAGTTCAAAGTGAAATAAGTAAGCAAAGAATATCGAATCATGAATGTTTAATAAGAATGAAGTTTTAACAATTACTGGGTTATGCCAATAAAGGGAGCAAAACATAATGACTCATCATTTGGAGTATGAACATATGCCCAACATCTTTATATAATGAAATTGATCATAGAATGGGCATAGCCAATAAACATTAGCATATAAAGACGTCATGCCCAATTTTACAAGAATGGAAAGAACAACTTGTGAGTAGGGTAGTCAAATCATTTCCTTAGTCTTTTTGATTACTTACTTGATTCATTGTAGCAATGGGACTACAATGAATAATTGCACTCGTATGTAAAACATAGGATTAAAGGATATCATTGAACTACACAACAAAAATAAGAAGAGACTGAAAAATAAACTAAGAGTGGGAGAGGGCGCTCTCGACCTAAGGGGAGCAAAAATATTATATTTTGCTCGAGTTGTTATAAGATTATATTCATGATTCCAAAGTCTTATGTTCATATAGAAAATGAGTTGTGTGCTTTAAATTCATGAAAATATGTCATGTTCATAGAATGATTCATAAATAACGAATTAGGAAAGTGAAGTGACTTCACTTTCCTAAAAAATGGCATGTTGCTATAGGAAGAGCTTTCCTTGATCATACATAGTCCTTATGTGTTTATGTGCATACACCCACACTTAGTACAAGTGTTTACTAACCCATATAAAATTACTATTTTTATAGGTGAAATTCCTTGAAGAAGATTGAAGATAAGTTGAAGTTGTATGGACTAGTACCTCCAGACATGGGTAGGTCCTCTTAAGTTCGAGGATGCCTACGCTTTATTTACTAGCTTTAGTAGATTATATATAGCTAGTGGATGTTACACCTAGCGTTTCCTTTTAAACATTTGTTTAAGATTTCGAATTAAGGCCGGTTTGGCAACTATTAATGATATTATGAATTCTTCATTTCAATTGTTCTATGTTTTAAAAGATGGTTGTTTATTTTTAGCTGTTAGTATATCACTCTTATTCAAGAATTATATGAAGTCAAAAATGTACAACATAACTCAAACACCCAAAAGGAAACATTTCAAGTTTAATGCACCAATTCACTATAAACTCATTGTAAAGGTAAGCAAAAAGGCATATTTTGCACGACTTCACTAAAAATCATGAAATCTCAATTTCTAATCATTATTTTCTTTATTAATAAAACTAACTAACCTTAGTTATGTAACAACCCTAAAAAATGGATATACTCAGTAATGCTTAACGTGTCTAGAATGCCTACGATTAGACCAGTTTCACACACATTGATGCGTGTTGAATCAGGCCTCTGAACCTCTTCAACATCCAATCAAACTAACTTGGTGAGTTAGTTGAGCTAGGAAAGGTTGGGTCCAGCCATGTAGGGCACCCGAATATGAAGATTTACCCGGATGAGTCTTTATTGGACATAAAAAGGGGGAAATCTTAAGTTTGGAGGGTCTAGGGGTAAAATGGTATTTTCCAGGATATGGATAGTATTGTGGTTAAACTAAATAATTAATTCATTAATTATTTAAAATGGTGGAGGGGAATTTTGGGGACAAAGGATCGAAATTGGCCTTTGAGCAAAATCTTGCTCCACCCGGGTTCGAACCTAGGTGGAAACAATGATTTAATTGATTTAGTGTATTTAGTGAATTAGTTAAAATAATTAATATTTAATTTTCTTATTTAATTAAATTAAAATCATATTTTTAATAAATAATAATAATAATAAATAATAAGGAGTCCTAGTTTGACTATGTCTCCACCTAACTCTCCTAATCCTAATTAACTCGAACTCACGTTTCTCTCTACTCTCATCTCACTTGAACGTCTGATTTTTTTATAAAAGAACAGAACAACAAAATATGAAGTTCATCAAAAACTTGAACGCTAAAAAAAATAACTCAAAAGAAAATTTAGTCTAAAAACGTAAAGCAAAACAAAGTAGTTGACGGGACTGTGCTTGAAATTTCGGTGGTGAGTCTTGGTTTCATGGTAAATTGGCAGCATTTAAACAAGTTTTAAGCGACATTAAGGTATGGGTTTTCTTCTCTCTTGGTCCCTTTCCCAAGAGACCCCTACGTTCAGCTTAATTCCTGTCACAAAAAAACTAAGGTTGTCCCCGTTGCATGCCCCTGTCATGACTTCTGGTAGATGATTTTAGGGCTTGTTGTGATTATGTGTTTCAATGTGTATTCCTAAATTATGTGAGAAATGAAAGATGTGTTCCGAAAAAGTGAATTACATTAACTTGATTGTGCATGTGTGTGCCAAGAGTTAGCCATGGTTTGAAGCCTAGATTTTTACATTTTAAAATGTTGTATTTTACGTATATGAATATGTTAAAAATTTGATGTTCATATTAGTTCAAAAATGCTGAATTGAATTATAATTATTGATTGAAAGTAACCTTGAAAATGCACAAAAAAATCTCCCTAAAAATTACTCGAAAAGTCTTGATGTTTAACATGAAAGAGGGTCAGGAAATGGACTGCAAAAAGGTGATTAAATTATCAAAAATAACCATTAAAATTCACCTAAAGGTGCACTAGATGTTACACGAAATTTATCCTATGCAAAGAGGGTCAACAAATTTCCAGCATTCTGGAAATTTGATTTTGGGCTGCTTACTGCAAACAATTCATGTTCAAAATATTTTTTTAATGCTTGAGGTTAGTGGGTATTGAACCCAAGACTTCACCATATACATGTCATAAAAAAATTAAATAAAAAATGTGGTAAGGGGGACTCGAAATGGGGTAAAGCTAAAGTGAAAAGTTAAGGGGGAAATGAAAAAAAATGAAGTGAGGCGTCTGGGGTCCGAACCCACAAACTCTTGGATGGATGAAAGAGAGAGGAGAAGAATAAAATAAAGTAATAGTAAAATGAGGTATGTGGGGTTTTAATCCACAACCTCTTGGCAGATGAGAGAGTTAGGAGAAAAATAAAGGAGAAAAAAATACGTGTGGTGAGTAAGGATTGAACCCACAACCTCTTGAATAGATGAGAGACTTAGGAGAAAAATAAAGGAGAAAACTAGATGAAGTGAGTGAGGATTGAACCCACAACCTCTTGAATGGATGAGAGAGTTAGGAGAAAAATAAAGGAGAAAATAAAATGTGGAGAGTGGGGATTGAACCACCAACCTCTTGAATTGATTGAGAGATTTATGAGAAAAATAAAGTAGAAAATAAAATAAGGAGAGTGGGAATTGAACCCACAACCTCTTGAATGGATGAGAGAGTTAGGAGAAAAATAAAGGAGAAAATAAATGTGGAGAGTGGGGATTGAACCCACGACTCTTGGATAGGTGAGAAAGTAAAGAGATTAATTAAAAGAAAAATAATGAGCTTGTGGGGGATTGAACCCACAATCTTCTTGCCTTAAAACAAAAATGGAGTGGAGAACAAGAAAGAAATATTATGGGGTTGATGGGAATCGAACTAGGGTCTATCACATCTGAAAAAATGTATCAAGTTTAAAATAAGATTAAGTGTTGTTCAAGGGATTCGAAATCGGGTTCCCTTGCCCAATTTCGTATTTACACATAATTCATACGTAAAAAAATGTTTAATGAATGGTGCCTCTAAAGATCAAAATCAATATCTTGGAATATCTACAAGATGCATAAGTCTTGTACCACATAATCTTGGGTAAACATGAATCACTTAGACAAACAATGAATGAAGCCTCATGGCTTGTAAATGTGGACTCATAAGTCTAACATACGATTAAAAGTAAGTGATCCTAAGATGTATGTGATAAAATGATGTAACCCTAGAAGGGTTAAGTAAGAGTGTGAAACACACTAAATGGCCAAGTGCATTGGCATATGATGAAATGAACATTCATGTGAAGGGGTGAGTTATTATGAAAACTAAATGTGTTAAAGTTAATGAATGAGGTGACAATATGATAAGAGGCTAATTTGAAAGATGAGAGCAATCTCATATGAGCCTAAGTAAATGATACCTAGACGTACTTACCTATGAGAGTGTAAGGTTAATAAAGAGACCAGTCTCCATGAACACTCTAATGAAATTATTGAAGTTAATTCATACTTAGTACTAATGATGAGATGAGAAATCATCTAATGAGATATGATTTCCTCATTCTAGAATCCATAATCCATGATGTATGAGTTGAATGTAATGAAACTCTATACTGAGCACCGATAGAATAGCTATGAGCGGTGATGCCTTCCTTCGGGAACAGCGGAGGTTCACGTAACTCTCATGAGATGAGACTGTCCGGTATGCTGGGTATGGGTCTCGTTATATATCCTAGCCTTTGAACCTATACTGCCAATATAGGGATCTATAAGGGTTTGATTCCCTATATACGCTATCATGTTTGGGTCACTTTGGCCATTGATTCCACCTCTTTTCGGTGTGTGGTTAAACACTAGATTTCATGATGCTCACATGATCTATGTTGGTTAAGGTTATAGTTTCCAAAGACAGAATGAGGCCTGCCTCAAAGAATACATATAATGAAATGAACGATACCAAAGGTATTTGGATAGTTTAATCAAGAGGTGAGATAGACTTAAGTAATGACACTAGGTTATTCTTGGTTATTATACAGCGAACCCGATGAGAGTCTTAAACTACATCCTAGGTATGACTGGTGGATGCACTAGTATATGAAAGAATGAAAATGAAGTACGTATTAATGAATGAAACATACTCTGTATTTGCTAAAGAAGGCTCCCTAGTTGAGATCCTGTATGTTGAGCCCTCATTTTGGGAAGTCCTAATGTCAAGTCCATAATTCCAAGGTCTCATGGCATATGAAAGAATTATATGAACTATGTGATATGATATGTGCAATATGTTATGTGCTATTTGCAAAATGATAAGTATGATGATGCATGTTACTCTCATGGCATGACTTTCCTAATCTAAATTTGGCAAGTCCACTGACTTCACTTTCCATAATTCATATCGTTAGGAGAGAGGTCTTCTTAATCATGCATGTCCTTGGTGTGTGCTTGCACATACCCATACTTAGTACAAGTGTGTACTGATCCCATACAACTCTATACTTTTAAGTGCAGGCACAGGCAGACGCTAGAGCTTATGATACGACGCTGCATCTATCCGGACGTGGAGCATTCAACCGGACTTGGTAGGCCCTCATGCTTTTGAGGAAGCTTGCCCATTATATTCTAGCTTAGATATAGTTTTGAGTTAGTGGAGTATGTTCCACTAGCGTTTCTTTCTCAATTATTTTCAGAGATTGTATTGGTGCCATTCTGACAACTTTATATTCTATGAAGATATGACTTTTTTCATTCATTTGAGTATCGTGGTATTAGATTGTTGTTGTGAACGATTATGAACTGATGTGGATAAATCTTATATGAGTATAATGTATCCTAATATGAAATCTATGTATACTTCAAGTAACTAAAAGTTTCAAAATTTCCGTTAAAATTAACCTAGATGATGTAACGATGACGTATGTAGGCTTGTCTGCGACCTTCGAGAGGTCAACAATGTCGGTCTCGTCTGGGGTCTAAACCCCGGTTGTGAAAAAGTTGGTATCAGAGTGTTAGGTTAAATTTCAAGGATAATAAGCTCATATCAACCACATCGAAGAGTTTCAAAGTCATGGTAGTGAAGTGCACCACTATCCTGAATTAGAGATTGCATGATGCGAAGGAAAATTCCCTTCTTCTGATCTTATCGTGCCTTCTCTAATGTCTGATTTCTTGGTGTTATGAGTGTATCTAACATCAATTCTACTTTTTCTAAAAATAAATACGAGGAACGCTGGTCGGGGAAGAGGAGAAGCAGCTGTTGGGGGCAACCAAATTCCTCCCCAGGCCCCATCTGCTGAAATGGAGATGCCTATTAACCAAGTTGGATTGACAAATGGAGAAGTAAGGATAGCCCTGGTACAGATGGCCCAAGCCATCACCTTACAAGCTCAGGCTATGACATCCCAGGCAGAGCAACAAGTTGTTCCCATGAAGAACCCACCTTCCAGCACCATGGCTAACAGGTTGAGGAACTTCACGAGGATGAAACCTCCCGTTTACACTAGATCTAAGATTGCTGAGAATCTCGAGGAGGAGTGTAGGGTAGCTATGTTGCATGCCAACATGGGATTTTCCAGGCTTATAGTCCATGTCCAACAAGTGGAGGAAACCAGGAAGAGGAAGCATACTAGGGAAGGGAACAAGTCAAGGCAAGCTAAAAAGAATTTTTCAAGGAAGAGTAGTACTGAAAAAAGGGATAAGCCCAGGTTTAAGAAGTGACTCTCCCACCAAGGGGAGTCAAGTTCGTGCAAGAGTCTCGCTTTCCTTTATAACTCCTTTGCTTTCTCTCACTTTTGAATATTGCCTGAAGTTTTGCATGATCCTATAGTGGTTAGTACATCTTTAGGAGAAAATGTAAGAACTGATAGAGTATAGAAGGATTGCCTAATATTTGTATAAGGTTAGACTTCATACTCTTAAGTCGAAGTTTCCTTATCTCTCCATTCTTTGTTGCTACTGCTTGACTGTGCATAGTGGTTATGTTATGATATAATTGACATTGTGCTAGATTATAAGAAGTGTCATTCGGGGATGAATGTTCCTAAGGGGGGGATAATGTAACAACCCTAAAAAATTGATATGCTAAGTAATGTTTAATGTGTCTAGAATGCCTACGATTAGATTGGGTACACAAAGATTGATGCACGTAGAACCAGACCTCTGAACCTCTGCAACAGTCAAGCCAACTAACTTGGTGAGTTATTTGAGCTAATAAAGGTTAGGTCCAGCCATATATGGCACCCGAATATGAAGATTTACACGGATGAGTCTTTATCAAACTTAAAAAGGGGAAATCCTATGTTTGGAGGGTCTAAGGGTAAAATGGTCTTTTTCAGGATAGGGGTGGTATTGTAATTATCCTAAATATTTACTTAATTAATTACTTAATATGGTGGAGGTATATTTTTGGGAGGAAGGGCCGAAATTGGCCTTTGAGCAAAATCTTGCTCCACCCGGGTTCGAACCTTGGTTGAATCAATGATTTAATTGATGTATTTTATTTATTCAATTAGTTATATTAATTAATATATAATACTCTGATTTAATTAAAGTAAAATCAGAATTTTAATAAATAATATTAATTATAATATTAATAAATAATGAGTAGTCCCAGTTTGACTTTGTCTCCACCTAACTCTCCTAATCCCTATCAACTCAAACCCACGTTTCTCTCTACTATTATCTCACTTGAACGTCATATTTTTATCTAAAAGAACAGAACAAAAAAATATAAAGTTCATCAAGAACTTGAACACTAAAAAAACAAACTCAAAAGAAAATTTAGTCTAAAAACGTAAAGCAAACCAAAGTTGTTGACGGGATTGTGCTTGATGTTTCGGTGGTGAGGCTTGGTTTCGTGGTAAATTGGAAGCATTTAAAAAAGTTTTGAACATCATTAAGTTATGGGTTTTCTTCTCTCTTGGTCTCTTTCCCAAGATACCCCTAAGTTCAGCTTAATTCCAGTCAAAAAAACCTAAAATTGTCCCTGTTGCATACCCCTGTCATTAGATCCTTTGAGAGATTTAAAGTATGCATTTGTATGACTTCTGGTAGATGATTTTAGGGTTGGTTGTGTTTATGTGATTGAATGTATATTCAAAAATTATGTGAGAAATGGAAGATGTGTTCCGAAAAAGTGAATTACGTTAACTTGATTGTGCATGTGTGTGCCGTAAGTTAGCCATGGTTTGAAGCCTGGAACTTTAGATGTTAAAATGTTGTATTTTACGTATATGAATATGTTAAAAACGTGATGTTCATTTGAGTTCAAACTTGTTGAATTGAACTATAATTCTTGAATGAAAATAACCTTGAAAATGCACCTGAAAATCTCCTTAAAAACTACTCGAAATGTCTTGATGTTTAACGTGGAAGAGGGTGAGAAAATGGACTGCAAAAAGGTGATTAAATTCTCGAAAACAACCAGTAAAACTCACCTAAAGATGCACTAGATGTTATAATTTATCCTAAATCTAACATCTAAACGTTGAGAAAATTAAATGCAAAGACGGTGAACAAATTTCCAGCATTCTGGAAATTTTTTTTGTGAAGGTTACTGTAAACAATTCACGTTCAACAATATATTTTTTTAATGCTTGAGGTCAGTGGGGGTTGAATCCAACACCTCACCATATACATGTCATAAAAATTAAATAATAAAATGTGGTAAGGGGGATTCCAAATGGGGTAAAGCTCAAGTGTAAAGTTAGGGGGGAAATCAAATAAAATGATGTGAGGTGTGTGGGGTTCGAACCCACAACCTCTTGGATGGATGAAGGAGAGAGGAGAAGAATGAAATAAAGAAATAATAAAAATTAGGTATGTGGGGTTCGAACCAACAACCTCTTGGCAGATGAGAGAGTTAGGAGAACGGGACTTCAGGCCTCGGCCTCCCATGTTGCACCCTCAACCAGGTGATTTTTCCATAACACTTTTATGGAAACCACCTCTTTGTTCCTAAACCTTTTTATTTGCCTATCAAAGATTTGAACCGGAACCTCCTCATAAGAGAGGTTATCCTTGACACCAAGACCCTCTATAGGAAGAATGTAGTCGGGATCACCGATACACTTCTTCAACATAGAAACATGGAAAACCGGATGAACCGAAGCCAATTCATTAGGGAGTTTCAATTCATGGGAAACCTTAACAACCCTTTCCAAGATTTCAATAGGGACCCACATAACGAGGAATTAACTTTCCCTTCTTGCCAAATCTTACCACCCCCTTCATAGGTGAAATTTTCAAGACACCTTATCACCTTCTTCAAGATCTAGATCCCTCTTCCTTTTATTGGCATAAGACTTTAGCCGACTATAGGCCGTTTGCAAGTGATTTCTTATAATATGAACTTTCTCCAATATCTTCTAAATCAAATCGGGATGAAGGATCAAAGACTCACCGACTTCAAACCACCCAATAGGAGACCTACACCTCCTACAATATAAGGCTTCATAGGTAGCCATGGAAATGGATGAATGGAAACTATTATGGTAAGCAAACTCCACCAAAGGCAAGTTCTTATACCAACATCCCTTGAATTCAATGACACAAGCTCTAAGCATATCATCAAGGATTTGAATAGTGCGTTCTGCTTGACCATCCGTTTGGACATGAAAAAAAGTACTCAACTTTACCTTAGTACTTATGCCTTCATGAAATGACCTCCAAAACGTCGATGTGAATTGTTCACCCCTATCCAATATGATGGATAATGGAATACCATGGAGAATCATCTATGAAGATCTTTGCATAATCTTCCGACTAATAAGTAGACTTGACGGGAATAAAATGAGTGTACTTAATCAACCTATCCACAACCACATATATGGAGTTATATTGTTGTTAAGTCTTAGGCAAACCTACCAATAAATCCATATTTATGTCTTCCCACTTCCAAGTAGGAATTTAAATTTCTTCTAATAAGCCACCCGACTTTAGATGTTCGGCTTTCACTTGTTGTCAATTTGGACACTTAGAAACAAACTCCACTATGTCCCTTTTAAAACCTTCCCACCAACACACTTCCCAAAGGTCATGATATATCTTTGTTGACCCCGGATAAATGGAATAACGGGAACCATGAGCTTTTTCAAGAATTTGGTTCCTCAAATCATCAACATTAGGAACACACAACTTCCCTTGATAGGTCCTAAAACCATCCCACCTAAGTAGAATGACTCATTAAACTTACGAAGAACCGATTCTTTCAACTCCATCAAGGGTTGATCAAGGTATTGTTTGGACTTCACCTGAACAACCAAGGATGATTTGGAGTTATCGTAGACCATCACACTACCATTTGGAGAACCTTCCAATCCAAAACCCAATCTAGACAAGTAATGAACATCTTTCACTAGGTCTTTCCTGGCTTCCTCAATATGAGACACACTACCCATGGTCATACTACTTAGAGCATCCACTACCGCATTGGCCTTGCCGGGGTGATTAAGAACACTCATGTCGTACTATTTCAACAAGTCTAACCATCTTCTTTCTAAGAGATTCAACTCCTTTTGAGTAAACACATACTGGAGACTCTTATGGTCGGTAAACATATCAACATGAACACCATACACGTAATGCCTCCATATTTTCAAGGCAAATACCACGACCACTAAATCAAGATCATGAGTAGGATAATTATTCTCATGCAACTTATGTTGTCTAGAAGCATAGGCAATCAACTATCCCGTGTTGCATAATCAAACACCCAAAACCCACTTGGGATGCATCACAATAGACAACGAAGCCTTTTGTACCTTCCGGTAAAGTCAATACTAGAGCGGAAGTAAGCCTATCTTTCAAGATTTGGAAGCTTTTTTCACATGCCTCCAACCACTCAAACTTCTTACTCTTTTGGTTCAAAGTAGTCAAGGTAAATTCAATGGACACAAAACCATCCATAAACCTCCGATAGAAACCCGCTAGACCAAAGAAACACTTAATGTCGGTTGGAGTCAATGGTCTAGGCCAACTTCTCACCGCCTCTGTTTTTCTTGGATCAACCTCAATCCCCTTAATAGAGATGATATGATCAAGAAATACCACTGACCTTAACCAACACTCACATTTTCTATACTTGGAAAATAATTGATGTTTTTTAAGGGTTTGTAATACCACCCTCAAATGACCCATGTGATAACCCTCATTTTTTGATTATACCAAGATGTCGTCAATGAACACAATGACAAATAAATATAGGTAACACAAAAAAAACCTATCCGTAAATGTTACCGGAGCATTAATGAGACCAAAGGACATTACTAAGAACTCATAGTGCCCATATCTAGTCCAAAATGTCGTCTTTGTTATATCCTCACCTCTCACCCTAACTTGTTGATACCCCGATATCAAGTAAATCTTAGAAAAATAGCTTGTCCCTTGGAGTTGACCTAAAAAGTAGTCAATCCGAGGGAGAGGATACTTTTTCTTAATAGTGACCTTTTTGAGTTAGACATAATCAATACACATTATCAAGGACCCATCATCATTCTTTACAAACAAAACTGGAGCACCCCAAAGAGAAATACTAGGCCTTATGAAGCCCTTGTCTTGTAAATCTTTGAGTTGAGCCTTTAACTCCTTCAATTCGGCCGGAGACATCCGATAAGGCTGAATTGAAATGGGATTTGTTTCAAGTAGCAAACCGATACCAAAATCAATTTCACGTTCTGGAGGAATACCATGGAGGTCATTAGGAAAAACCTCCAGAAATTAATTCACTACGGGGACCTACTCAATTGGAGGAATTTCTGAGTTTAAATCTTGGACTCTTACTATGTGATATAAACAACCCTTTGAGATCAGTTTACATGCTTTTAGACAAGAAATGACACGACCTATAGAAATAGAATTTCCCACCTTCCACTGAACAACAAGTTCATTTGGCAAACTAAACCTCACCACTCTTGTTCTACAATAAATAGTGGCAAAAAGAAGCATGTAGATAGTCCATACCCTAAATGATATCAAAATAAAGCATATCTAGTTCTACTAGATCAACATTATAAACTCTATTGAGCAACATTATAGGACAACTTCTATATACCCTCTTTGCAAGAACCGACTCACCCACCAGAGTAGACACTAAAAAGGGTTCATGCAAGATATCAAGAAAAGTATCAATCTTTTTAGCAACAAGAGGTGTAACAAAAGACAAAGTAGCACCAAGATAAAGTAAAGCAAATACATCAGTAAAAAAAGACTTTCAACATATCAGTCACCACATCGGGAGAGGTCTCTTGCTCACCCCTATTGTGGAGAGTATAGAAGCGGTTCTTCTTAGAAACATCAATAGAACCACTTTCTTGACCACTCTTATCTTTACCCTTCATATTCCGTCAATCCCTAACTTTGTGTCCACTTTTGTCACAACAAAAAAAATTGCCCATTCCGACAAAGCATTCACCAAAATGACCCTTTCAACATCCTTATAGCATTTCATCTCAATCAACGTCACAGCCATAGTCAAGACATTTAAATTTAACATCATACCACCCTATAATTCTAAACAAGGCATACTCCTACATAACATTATGACTAAATCACAATTAACCATAGTTTGAAGTAAAAAATAGGGTTCACAAGACTTACCAAGTCTCCTTTATAACTCATCATCAAGGTATTAATATCAACACTTAATTCAAATCAATTAGGTCATAAAGTCATCATAATTAAACACCCAACATGATCACAGGGCTAATAGAATCACTACATCAAAATTCAATACAAGATCAAAGCTTAATATTAAATCAATTCATCATAACCTAGATCACTTCTCAAGAACTGAATGAAATACTACAAATAATCCGAATTTGTTCATTATAAGTGTAAAAACATCATATAGTAGCAATTCAACCAATAACCAAGTCAATTGAACCAAATACAATCTAATTCATATAAAGATCAAACCTAGGGTCATCTTCTACAAACTAGACCAAATCATCAATATATATCATAATCAAGTTTAAATACATGTTAATATATTCAATATATTCATAATAAATCATATACAACTCAATTCATAACATTAATTTTGAAATTTGATGAAACCCACTTGAAAATCAACTTTGAAAATACTTTAAAGGAGACCTTTGAGAAAAGAAGTCTCAAAGGTGAATTAGATATCATACCGCAATGTTTGATGAAGATTTGATGGTAAAATATCCCCTTTACATCCTAAAAAACCCTTCCGTAGCTTGTTCATCAACGTGTCTTCCAATAGAGAGAGAAAGAAAAGAGAAGAAAGAGGACTTGTTTTGTGAGTTGTAGTTAATCTAATGGGATTGGGGTATTTATATGGGGGGTTAAGTGACTTAATTATAGTCCCTTAAACTAATGACCTAACCCCTAAATTAATTATTCTTATGCAACTTAAGTTGCTAGAAGCATAGGCAATCAAATTCCCATGTTGCATAAGCACACACACCAAACCCACTCGGGATGCATCACAATACACAACGAAGACCTTTGTACCTTCTGGTAAAGTCAATACCGTATTGGAAGTAAGCCTATCTTTCAAGATTTGGAAGCTCTTTTTTACAAGCCTCCGACCACTCAAACTTCTTACTCTTTCGGGTCAAAGTGTTCAAGGGAGATGTAATGGATGCAAAACCATCCACAAACCTCAGATAGTAACCCGCTAGACCCATGAAGCTCCTAATGTCGGTTGGAGTCAATGGTCTAGGCCTGCTTCTCACCGCCTACCTTTCCCTTGGATCAACCTCACCCCCCCTCACTAGAGATTATATGACCAAGAAGCTCCACCGACCTCAACCAAAATTCACATTTTCTATAATTTGCAAACAATTGATGTTCTTTAAGGGTTTGTAATACCACTCTCAAATACCCATGTGATAACCCTCATTTTTTCAAATATACCAAGAATTTGTGAATGAAGAAATTGACAAATGAATATAGTTAACTTCAAAACACCGTATTCATTAGGTCCATAAATGCCGCCGGAGCATTAGTGAGACCAAAGAACATTACTAAGAAATCATAGTGCCCATATCGAATATGAAATGCCGTCTTTTGTATATCCTCACCTCTCACCCTAAGTTGGTGATACCCCGATCTCAAGTAAATCTTAGAAAAGTAGCTTGCCCCTTGGAGTTGATCAAACAAGTCGTCAATCCGAAGGAGAGGATACCTGTTCTTAATAGTGACCTTATTGAGTTGACGATAATCAATACACATTTTCCAAGACCCATCCTTATTCTTTACAAAAAAAACCGGAGCACCCCACATAGAAATACTAGGCCTTATGAAGCCCTTGTCTATTGAATCTTTGAGTTGAGCCTTCAACTCCTTCAATTCTTCCGGAGCCATCCGATAAGGAGAAACTGAGATGGGATTTTTTCCGCTAGCAAATCGATACTAAAATCAATTTCTCGTTTGGAAAGAATATCGAGAAGCTCATTAGGCAAAACCTCCGGAAATTCACTCACTACGGGGACCAAATCAATGGGAGGAATTTCGGAGTATAAATCTTGGACTCTTATTATGTGATATAGAAAATCCTTTGTGATCATTTTACATGCTTTTAGACAAGAAATGATACAGCCTCTAGGAATAAAATTTCCCCTCTTCCACTCAACAAGGTGTTCATTTGGGAAATTAAACCTCACCACCCTTGTTTTAAAGTCAATAGTGGCAAAATAAGCATGTAGCCAATCCATACCCAAAATGATGTCAAAATCAAGCATATTTAGTTCTACTAGATCAACATTAGAAACTCTATTGGGCAACATGATAAGAAATTTTCTATATACCCTCTTTGCAACAACCGACTCACCCACCGGAGTAGACACTAAAAAGGGTTCATGCAAGGTATTGGTAGATGGCTCTTGCTCACTCTTAGTGCGGAGATCATAGAAGCGGTTCTTCTTAGAAGCATCACAAGAACCACTTGCTTGACCACTCTTCTCTTTACCCTTCATATTAGGAAATCCCTAACCTTATTTCCGCTCTTGCCAGAACCAAAACAATTGCCCGTTCCGACCAAGCATGTACTAAAATGACCCTTTCCACACTTAGCACATGTAGTCTTCTCATTTACTGAGTTTCCACTCCTTCCCTTTTGAGCTCTAGATTTTTCCACCATATCGTCACGAGCCATAGGGAACTTAGATGGAACTTGATTAGAGAACCTATTCTTGAACTTAGGCTTGTCTTGAATCTCAAGCCTACTCTTAGAAGAACCACCATCAAAAGATCTTTCCCTCCTAGCATCTATACTCTTCCTCCTAGCCCTTGTCTCCTCCACTTGCCTAGCATGCACTATTAGACGGGAAATATTCATGTTGTCACGAATCATAGCCAAATGACACTCCTCGTGCAATTCTTCCGACACCCCCATCACAAAATGACTCATTTTATCCCTAGGGCAAACAAAAGAAGGAGCATATATGGACAATTTATTAAACTTCAAGGAGTATTCAAGCACACTCATATCTCCTTGACTGATGGTTGATGACCTCCACCACTTTGGCTTCCCTCATCTCCCTTAAAAAGAACCCATCAAGAAATTCCTTTCATAAAGATCTCCCAAGTCACCTGTCCACCCCTAAGAGGACTATTTTCCCTCCATTGAACATAGCAAGTTTGATCCACTTCTTTGAGTTTATATGTGGCTAACTCGGCCTTCTCACTAGTAGACAACCCCATAGCAAAGAGTATCTTGTAGACTTCATCAATCAAATCTTAGGTGTCTTCTTCAACCTTAGGCCCATAGAAAGTGGAAGGATTCATCCTCGTGAAATCCTTTCGACGAGATGTAATGTTAGTGACTTAGACTGCTTTTCGAACCAGGTATGGGCATTATGAATTCTTGGTAATGTCATTTGGACTAACAAATGCCCCTGCTTCTTTCATGAGCTTGATGAACGGGATTTTTAAGCCATATCTGGATCTCCATGTGATCGTATTTATTGATGATATACTGATATACTCCAAGAGTAAGATGGAACATGAGGAGCACTTGAGAATTGTGTTAGAAATGTTGAGGGAGAAAAAGCTTTATGCCAAATTCTCCAAGTGTGAGTTTTGGCTAGATTCAGTGTCCTTCTTGGGGCACGTGGTTTCTAA
>NC_028641.1:54838197-54893453 GCF_001406875.1 Solanum pennellii
AGAATTATACAACCTATAGAAAAAAGTATAATAAGTGCAGTAAAAGGTAATTCAATATACCAAAAATTTAAATTTATAATAAGTGTTAATTACTCAGTAGCAATTAATGACAGAAATATAGATAAATCATTAGTATTATATTGGAAAATGTCAGGAATAGAACTAGCACCTGGAAGTAAAATATTTACAGCCAGATGTAAGAATTTATATGTTTTAACAACAAAACATAAAATAACAGCAAAAAATAAAATAAATAAAATAAAAATAGAAAATCCCTTTGAAAAAATAGTTACGGTTATAGATAATAATGACTATAGTTATAACGAAATTGATATAGAAAAAATTTTTAGAGATAGTACAAGAAAGACTAAGCACATCAAAAAGAATAAATAATAATGATATACCACAAACATTATCAAAAATGAGTACTTCAAATAGTTCCAAAAGAATAAATATAATTTCACAAAAATTAATAGAAGAAGAAATAAAACCACACCATTATTATATAACATGAATAATGGAGCAAAGAAAATATTTAATACTAATAAATACAGGAGAAGAAGAAAGCTATATTACAAGAGAGTTATTAATGGAAGATAAAATAATAACTACGGAACACTCATGTCCAGAATTACAAAAAGTATTAATAAATATTGAAGAAACAACGGAAAAAGAAATAATAATTGGAGGTATAACAATGATAATAAAATTTAAAATATATCAAGGAAATGAAAATATAACATTAGGAATAAAATGGCTAGAACAAGTAAAACCATATAATATAGAGGATAAACAACTAACGATAAATTATCAAAATAAAAAAGTCATAATAAAAAGGACTTTAATATAAAAAAATTTATGAAAATATATATACTCGGGAAGATAATAATAGAAGGATATTATAACAGATATTATACACCAACGATAGATACAGGAGCAGAGGCTAATATATGTAAATACAATTCTTTACCAGAAGAAAAATGGGAAATATTAAAAACACCAATAGTAGTAACAGGATATAATAATGAAGGAAGTATGATCACATACAAGACAAAAAATATAAAAATACAAATATGAGATAAAATATTAACAGTAGACGAAATATATAATTTTGAATTAACAACAAAGGATATGTTATTAGGAATGCCATTTTTAGAAAAATTATATCCACATATAATAACAAAAACACACTGGTGGTTCACAACACCATGTAAACAAAAGGTAGGAGCAAGAAGAGTAGGTAACAAAAGAAGAAAAACAACAGAATGGATTAAAGGCAGTGAAAAAATTACACAAAAATTAGAAAATATAAAAGAAGAAGACCTAGAATAGAATTAATTATATTTTCCTTAGATAAAGTAAAAATAATCCAAGAAAAATTAGAATTATTGTATGACGAAGTTCCTTTTCAAGGATGGGAAAAACGAAAAACAGAAGTTAAAATTTAATTGATTGATGAAAATAGTATAATAACACAAAAACCGTTAAAATATAATTTTAATGATTTAAATGAATTTAAAATACATATAAGTGAATTACTAAAACATGGATATATACAAGAAAGTAATAGTAAACATACAAGTCCGGCATTTATTGTTAATAAATATAGTGAACAAAAAAGAGGAAAAAGTAGAATGGTAATTGATTATAGAAATTTAAATGCAAAAATTAAAACATATAATTATCCAATACCAAATAAAATATTAAAGATAAGACAAATACAAGGATATAATTACTTTAGTAAATTTGATTGTAAATCAGGATTTTATCATTTAAAGTTAGAAGAAGAATCTAAAAAACTTACAGCATTCATAGTACCACAAGGATTTTATGAATGGAATGTATTACCATTTGGATATAAAAATGCACCAGGTAGATTTCAACATTTTATGGATAACTATTTTAAACAACTAGAAAATTGTGTAGTATATATTGATGATATATTATTAGATTCTAAAACACAAGATGAACACATAAGATTATTAGAAAAATTTATACGTATAATACAACAGTCAGGAATAAGTTTAAGTAAAAAGAAAGCAGAAATAATGAAAAAACAAATAGAATTCCTAGTAATACAAATAGATAAAAATGGAATAAAAATGCAAACGCATATAGTACAATAAATAATAACCTCGAATGAACAATTAGATACAAAAAAGAAATTACAAATCCTTTTTAGGATTAGTTAACCAAGTAAGAGAATATATACCAAAATTAGCAGAAAATTTAAAACCATTACAACAAAAACTAAAGAAAGATGTCGAATATCATTTGATAATAGAGATCAAACACAAATACAAAAGATAAAATTATTATGTAAAACATTACCAAAATTATATTTTCCGGATGAAGATAAAAAATTTATTTATATAGTAGAAACTGATGCAAGTGAAAAAAGTTATGGAGGAGTATTAAAATATAAATATAATAATAATAATATAGAATATCACTGTAGATATTATTCAGGCACATATACAAATACGGAAATAAAATGGGAAATAAATAGGAAAGAATTATTTTTCAGTATATAAATGTTTATTATCATTTGAGTCATATATTGTATATAACAAATTTATTGTAAGAACAGATAACACACAAGTAAAATGGTGGTTAACCAGAAAAACACAAGATTCAGTAACAACAAAAGAAATTAGAAGATTGGTATTAAATATATTAAAATTTACATTTACAATTGAAGTGATAAAGACTAATAAGAATGGTGTTGCAGACTACTTATCAAGACAAAGCTACTCAGAGTGAGAACAAAAACGAAGATACAATTGAAGAGCTACTCAAAGCCATTACTACACTTTGTACTAAAGTGGATAGTATGGACAATGAGATACAAAAACTAAAGACTAATGAAGATAACCTGAAGTCTAAAGCTAATATAAGTCGCAGCATGACTATAAAAATGCGGAGCTACGTCGATCAGAAGACGGTAAAATTCCAAAGATAAAAGAAGACGATGGGAAACTCCCTGAAACCCATAATGTTTGTTTAAATACAGCTGCAGGTACAAGCAGAAAATTTTGTGAAAAACCACGAAATAGAAATTTAAACCAGTTATTTGCAAAACCATTTATTCAAAATACACCAAAACAAATACCCGTAGAACCACAAACTTCTACCTATGCAGTGAGTATACAAAACCAGAGTGAAAAGAAAAGATACAATTATATCACACAAACCTACATTGAAAATATATATAGAATCCAAACTTATTTATATCTCAACCCCAAATCTAACCAAACCAAAGATCCAAGTCAAGACTATATAACTCAAAAATTACAAGGATACAATAGACTTATAGCACAACCAAAAACTAGTGCTAACCTAGTTAAGACATCTTTCAGTATATACACATGATGGAGAAGAAATCAGTGGAATACCAGAGTTATACAAAGCATTTATTACATATAAAAGAGTTACAAAAGGAAACTTATTTCATATTAAGTTTTATACAGCTCCAGCATAAATATTATATGAGGAGGTAAAATCTCCAATTCAAGTTATTAAGATAGGATTAACAAAAGATATGATCATACCAGAAGATATCGGACATCAGAATGAAATACCAAAGATAGATATACCAAGTTTTTATGCCAATAAAAGAATAATTGGCATATCAACTATCATACAAGAATTAGCAAATAATTATTTAAATGGAAATGCCATATGGAGCTATTACGCTAGAGATCAAGTTATGATATATTCAAACTCAAGGGAATTAAGAAGAGCAGATATGGATGAAGTTCAGCGATGAATTTTATCATTACTAAAGCCAGAGGAACAACCTACAACACGAGCATTAAAGAAAGAATTTATTTCTGAAGACTTATTAATTAGATATTGTAAACTTATTGGACACAAATACCCAGATCACAAATGTTCCAAATGCAATGGAGAAGATAACGTTATACCAGATGTTGACTTGGAATAAAGATGAAGAGATAAAAATGCAAGATAAGATAAGGATGAAGAAAAAGAGTTATAGTAGACTAAGAAAAATGACAAAAGAAGAAAAAGACACAAAGATAGAAACAAAAAAGGTGGCAGACAAAGAGATAGAAATCTTTGAAAAAATGTAAAAATAAGAGATAAGATTCCTTTATATAGTAAATAACTTTTTACTTTTTTGAAAGGCCAATGTGTATAGCCGGCCATTTGTAAAGTTTTGTTTAAAAAGTCGTAAAATATACAGTAGGCGCACTTATGTACAGGTTTAGAATTTAGTATATATAGATTGCCAAATTGTAAATGAAAGGCAGGCAATGCCAAACAATAGTTTAAGTTAATAAAAACCCTTTCAAAAAACCTCTCTCAAGATAAAAACTAAGTTAAAGAATGGAGAATCCGAAATAAAGTCAGATATTATAGATAGAATGGAAAATCAAGAGACAAAGGTATATTGTTTAACAATTATGCAGAACTAATTTCATATATTCCTGAATATCATATATATGATTGATTAAATTTATGTTAGTTATTATATACTAGAAATATTTGAATCATGAATTCTAGTTTGCTTGTAACGGGAAACAGGGAGAAAATTGCTAGACTATGCCATCCCACAGTGGAAACCGGTAGGCGAGGGATGTCGTTAGGGGAGTACACAAGGTTGAGGCGCTGATAAGCAATAATTATCCGCTAAAGTACGATGCTAGTAGTGACGTGACTGGAAAACATGATAACGATACTCTAGTTAATAATAAACTAATATGAATTTAATTGAATTATGATATGATAGGAAGGAATAATTGAAAACAAACCTGCATAAATAACTAATCATGATTACAATGTATGATGAAATAAAAAGCTATAAAACTTTGATCTTATATATACTTAAAGATATAGAAATTGTTGACATAAAAAGAATTATATGGGAAAAAATATTTAATCATGATATAGAAGATATATTAAATCAAGAATGATATGAAATAGATTTACAAAAATTAGATATAGAAAGAATAGATATATACGATTTAGAAATAAATTCAGATTAAAATGAACAACGACTATTTAGAATATTGGATAGAAACTATGGAAAACATAAGATTATTAAAATAATTAATGCAAGAAAATTTATACATGTAACAAAGAACCCAAGATATGTTATACATAGAATATATAATAAATAATATTAAAAAAAATTTAGATTAGAACAATTATGAAAAGAACTTTATAATAAAATATATTTTATTCTATAAAATATGTATCTTACTCTATGATGAATTCCGCACCCCCAACAATGAGGTAAAAATATATTATGATAGAAGCTATTACATAACTAGGTGGTGACAATAATATGGGTGAAGTTGATGGCCTTTGCAGTGCGAGCTCCACCTGATTTAACTTTTCTAAGTCATCAGTTGCTTTCGAGAAAGATTATAACATGTGTGTTCGATGGAATGCCTGAATGATAATGTATCTTCATTTGTATGTGGTGATTTATTCTTCAAAAAGTTGAGGAATCATAGTAGATTGTTCCATTTTTCAAATTTTTTGGATTGATTATGAAGTTTGTGTTTGGAATTAACAGGGGCTCGTGCTGTGAAGAGTTCATGTTTTGAGTTGTGCAAGACTATTTGACAGGTAACAACGTTGAACAAGCGCAGGACAAGACAAGTTATGTTATTGCCTAATGTTATGCTGCGTGGTGTTATATCTGCAAGAATTTTAATCACGGGGAGAAAAGGTAAATATACGGCCTCAAAAAAGACATAGAATGGACATTCTTGTACTTATTTTTATTTGTTCCAATTGGGGCTGTTGAATGCAAATATATTAAACCAGAGAGTTTTGGGTACATTTGTCTTATTCCTTTTAATGGAATATATGTTACTATTAGTTTACTTATATATGATATCTTTAAGGATTATATATTCTTTCAATACAACAAAGATCCTTATCGTGCTTTTTTCACACTGTTTGAACAGGTAGAAAAAACACTAAAGAAAATGAGAAGTAGCATTCTTTTAAGATAGTTAGTTGGATATAGTTGGTGCTCTTCCAGGAATACAACAATGGGTACATATTTATTGCCATTATTTTCTGTATTGTATACTACATTCTTATATATCTTTGGATTCATATATTTCTAAGCCAAATGCATCGCTTTTCTGGTTCCTGTATTTAAATAATTAAGAGCAGCTATGGGAGATGATAACTTTGATCTTTAGAATAAGCTATTATTATGTAACAATTTAATATTAAGTTATGAATGGCCTGTAACAAAGACAAGCAAGAAGACTAAAAGCTGACTTCACCTCGCGAACTCTTATAAACATTTCAGGTTCATATATGGAGAAAACTTATGGTTTCATCATAAAGAACTGTAGTTTTGATGTACTACGACTCTTTTTAATGTTGACTTCTTTGGAAGTTATTTGAGGCGTATTGATGTTTGGAAATTCAGACTACTTATACTTAAGGGTTTAGCTAATTAGAAGTTAGAAAGGTTGAAAATGTTGTTATATTTGGTTGGAAAAGTAGTGCATTAATTCACATGTAAGGAAACTGATAGAGCTGCAACAACACTCTATCTTGTTGTGCATTGTGTCATTGTCTTTCCACTCTCATTTTATTTCTTCCTTCATACTCTTCATTATTCAGTTAAGGTGTTGTCAGTGTGATGTAGAGAATCCATTATTGTAGCCTTAGTTTTACAGGCTTGAGATCTAGTGATTGGACAGTGAATATGAATTATAGTCTCTGATGTATGTCCACTCTAGGATCTACTAGAATCTCTTTCTCTATTTGCAGTTGTGTTCTACTGTTAATACCAAAACATCCTTTATCTATAACACTCTTTAACTTTCATAGGATCTTTTTAATTTTAAATTATAGGTGATTGAGTTGTAAAGTTGTCATAATATGTTACCAATAAATGACATAAAAAATAAATAACCAATCAAAAAGAGAAGCTTGAAGGGAGTAACCTAGCACTGGAACTGTCGGAGCAACAATCTTGAGAACAAAGGTTCAAATTCTAGGAGAGGTGACATTAGGTGAATAAAAAGAGGAGAGGAAAAATCTTTAGCATTTGTTTAAATGGTCGACATAAGTATAGTTCATATATTTGCAGTTCCTAGTTGTAGACGACGCAATAGATCAGTTTATTTTATAGATTAGCCCTATCTACATACAAAAATTATGATGAACTGATCAATATATAAAGGGAATGATGCATATAAAGTTTCTTTTTTTCAATTTTATCATATATATTAATATAATAGTAGTGTAATCTTATGAGGTTGAGATATAGCTAAAATGGACATTGGTAAGGCCACACTGTGGAGGTACTTTTTTTGCAGATGTAGGAAGAGTTTCTGGTGTTAGAGACTTTAACTATATAAATATGGTTCTTAGCCACACAAAAATTGTTAAAAATACAAATAAAGGGGACTGGAGACAAGGGTCTTTCTGAAACAACCTTTCTGCAAATACAAATAAAGTTGTAAGGTCCACGTAAACTCTAGCTCTCGCTACTTTTTAGATTCCACTGCCACTAGGTATGTTGTTGTTACTGACTATTGTATGCAACCATGTTTTGAATAATTTCAGCTTTTGTAGATGAAATAATAAGTTATTTGTATTTGACATCTATAAAGACCATTACTTTATCTTAAATGACAATAGGAATTTCATGCACATGGTTACAATATGATGCATTAATGTTTTGGATTCTGGAGTAATTACTCGTAATGGATTCAAAAGAAAACTATGATATTTTTAAATCTTCAATGCAGTTTTTGATGTATATGTTAATGTACTTTCCTGTTTGAATATCACTGAATATAAACATTTGAAGTTAATAAGAGAATTTACTTTTACACTTTCTTTAAGGATTGATATGCATGTGTGCAAAATCATAGGTTATTGTAGAGGTGGAGACAAGCTAATGACTTTTTCTGGTAAAATTAGTTTAGCAATTAGATGAACTTTGTGACTGTCTAACTTAATTGCTGGTGGTTGTGCTTTTATCATTTTTAAATGCAACTCTATGGACAAAACAAGTGATTATTCAACTCATTTAGGTGAAGATTGTAGTTATTGCACCTGGTAGATTTTTTTTCTTGTCTATTTAATAAAAAATGCATTTGTTAAACTGTACAAAGAAGTAACATTTATTAGTAATTAAAATGAACTCAATTTTTAACAGGTAACAATAAGGAGTCTCTGAAGTCGGAAGAACCCATACATGAGGAAATTGCAGACCAAGTATCAACAACATAATAAAATGTTAAGGAACAAGTTTAAGCAAAAGAGGGACCTATAAGTTGTTTATAAATGTTCCAATTCGTGTATGTATTTTTTTTAGAAATAACAAATAAATGTCATATAATTTTGATAGATATACTTTTGGTAATGTGATCAATATTTGATTTTCTTTGTAAGTGTTGATTTAGTTTTGTTATAAACTTTTATAATAATAATAATCAGATTTTGGTTTGTTTAAAGTTACTAACAATTAATGAAGGTAAAAAAATTTTCCGCTAAAAGCACTTATTAAGAACAAATTTGTTGTTGTAAATTAAAAGTGATATAACGACCAGAAGTTTTTTTCTGTCACTAAAGGTTTATGACCGAAAAAATTGGTCGTAAACTTTTAACGACCAAGCTTTTAGCGACCGATGACGTCCATATTTTGTCCGGTCCTTATAAACCATTAATGACCGGAATAGGACCTACAATAACAAAATTTCCCCTTGCTAAAAGTCAGTATTCTTGTAGTGAAAGAAGCGAGAATGAAGATGATTTGTTTTTTGAGTTGTAATTAATCTAATGGTGTTGGGGTAATTATTTAAATTAGACTAACTTAAAATATGCAGGAAATTGGACGCTCATAGACGAGACCCCGATCGACGGTCCATCAGTGAGTCAACAGTGGCTACCCCCTTCCGTGCTGCACACTCGTCGTTTTGGTCAGAGATCTGCAGGTGAGGGCCTTCAACAAATAGGCTAAGTTTTGGTCGATGGTTGGCAACGACGCCTCATCGATCCATACATGAATCGTCGGCTAGGTTTCGATTGTGCACACTGCCTAAGCAGTGTTGCCTTCTACTTGCTAGGGTCCTCCTTAAGGGCCCTTGGTTGGTCCTTGGGAGTCGTACCAAACGTTTCGACAATGAATCAAATTTAATACATGTTACTTACACCATATTTCATGAATTTCCGAGTCCTAAAATCTAGTCAAATAGGATAAAGCACACTAGTACCTCTTTGAACAAATTTTTGGACGTCATGGACGTTCTTGGATGTTTTTATTTTTAAACATCCAAAATGACCTATATTCATTAAAATTGACTTAGAAAACAGTGTCTAGACCTCATGACACCTACATTAGATTTTATGACACGTCTTGAATTTTCGAAGTGTTACAGTTAACCCTCTAATTTCAATATGGAATAGAACACCGGATTTCGTGTAGCTCACATGGTCTCATGTCGGTTTTGGAAGTTTCTCTTAAGTAAAAGTATGAACAAGTTATGCATGTGAACTTCTATTAAGGTTGTTTTAAAGGTTACTACATAGTGTGACGGAGGGTATGACACTTCTCTTACACATTTCACGTGTAGGATCCCATAGGATCATTCTAGTAGTGTTCTTTTATGACTAGTATTATGATAATTATTATTATTATGTCGATAAGATATGAATAGTATTGATGTATGAATCATGTTATTTATTAGAATATGTTGTAAGTATGAAGTTGGTTGCTTAAGGTGATACATAGCTTTGAATAGGGTTATTGGGCTTTATTATTGGCATTGCACGAGTGTTGCTTGAGTTACTTATTTGTTTGTAGGATTATGATGTTCCTTATATGTGTATATTGAATTGTTGGTCATTGTGCATAGTTTTGACTAAATTGTGCCTTTTCTCATGGATTAACGACTTTCATGCAAAAGGACCATACTTAGTACATCTGGTTTGTACTAACCCATATTTCTTCCCTTTCTCCCCACACATTGTAGGTTCGGGCCGCTGAAGTATCATTGAGGCTAAAGAAAGAAGGCTTGGACTAGACTCTCCATGTTTTGGTATGCCCTCTAGTTCGAGGATGCTGCTACCACACACTCTATCTTAGTAGTAGTTGTATTGTCTAGTAGACATTCATTTATTTCTTATTTTTGAAGAAATTAATGTAAGCCCTATGTGGAAATTATGGATTTGTGTAAGGGATTTGCCCGGATTCTTTGACTTTGTTTATATAGTTGATATGAGACAAAGCATTAGTCTAACTTCCTATGTGTTCTTATGATCTATTGCGAGAAGCCTATGTATGTTTCCTATGTAGAGGTCTATGTAAACCTCTATGTTATATAAGCAAAAGTTTTATTTTTTCCATGATTTTGACTTATGACGCTATGACGAGTGCTAAGAGGCTTGTCTTTTTTCTCATAGATGACAACGACGCCAATTACGCCTAGGGGGTACTTTGGGTCGTAACAATGTGTATCAATTATCGTCAATTAAAAAAAGTCACTATAAAGAATAAGTACCCACTTCCTAGGATTGATGATTTATTTTATCAACTCCAAGGAGAGAGTTACTTTCCAAAGATTTACTTAAGGTCGTGTTATTATCAACTTAGAGTGAGGGAGGTTGATATTCCAAAAACAGCATTCCGAACAAGATATGGTCACTTTGAATTCCTAGTTATGTCATTTGGTCTAACAAATGCCTCGGCGGCATTCATGGGCCTTATGAATTGAGTTTTTAGAAAGTATCTTGATTTGTTTGTGATTGTCTTCATTGATGACATTTTGATATACTTTAGGAATGAAAATGATCACATGAGACATTTTAGGATACTTTTGCAAGTTCTCAAGGATAACCAACTTTTTGGTAAGTTTAGCAAGTGTGAGTTTTTGTTGAGGTGGTTGCATTTCTTGGGCACATTGTATCTAGTGAAGGAATAGAGGTTGATCCAAGGAAGACGGAAGTGGTCAAAAGTTGTCCAAGACCTTTCAGTCCTACCGACATCAAAATTTTTTCTAGGGTTGGCCGGTTACTATAGGATCTTTGTTGAGGGATTTTCATCTATCACATCTTCATTAACGGCCTTAACACAAAAGAAGTCCAAATTCAAATGGTTGGAATCGTGTTAAAAGAGTTTCCAATCAATGAAAGATATACTCACCTCTGCTCTGGTATTGACCTTACCAGATGGTACCAAAGGCCTTGTGATTTTTTATGATACCTCTCGAGTGGGTCTAGGATGTGTGATCATGCAACATGGAAAATTCATAGCGTATGCCTCTAGACAACTCGAGTCATATGAGAAGAATTATCCAACTCATGACCTTGAAAATGCAGCCGCGGTATTTGCTTTGAAAATTTGGAGACACTATCTTTAAGTGGTGCATGTAGTTGTATTAACCGATCACAAATGTCTCCAATATGTATTCAGCCAAAAAGAATTGAATCTACGCCAAAGAAGATGGTTAGAGCTTTTAAAGGTTTATCACATGAGTATCCTTTACCATTCTAGAAAAGCTAATGTTGTGGCGGATGCTTTGAGTCGAGTGCCTATGGGTATTGTGCCTTATGTTAATGATGGCAAAAAGGAAATAGTCAAGGATGTTCATAGGTTTGATCGTTTGGGTGTTCGACTAGAAGAATCGTTGAAGGGTGGTTTTATGGTTCATCTTAACTCCGAGTCCTCTTTAGTGGCGGATGTGTAGTCTAAGCAACATGTTGATCCCCTATTGTTGAAGTTGAAAGAGTCGGTCCTTAAAAGAAATAATAAATCTTTCTCCCAAGGGGAGGATAGGGTACTTAGGTACCAAGGAAGGTTATGTTTGCCGGATATGGATGGTTTAATGGGGAAAATCAAGGATGAGGCTCATGGATCCTGATACTCCATCCATCCTGGGGCAACCAAGATGTATCATGACTTTCGTGATATCTATTGGTTGAATAGAATGAAGTGACATGTAGCTATGTTTGTATCGAGGTGCCAAAATTGCCAACAAGTCAAAGCCGAGCATCAAGGACCGGGTGGCCTATCCCAAGATATTGATATCCCCACTTGGAAGTGGGAAAATGTCAACATGTACTTTGTGGTAGGTTTTCCTCGAACTCGTCGACAACCTGACTGCATTTGGGTCATAGTGGATAGGTTGACCAAGTCAGCCCATTTCCTTCACGTAAAGGTTTCTTACTCGGGGGAGAAGTATGCTAATTGTATGTTAGAGAGATTGTTAAGTTATATGGGGCCCCATTGTCTATTATTTCGGATAGTGGAGCCCAATTCACTTCACACTTTTGGAGATCTTCCCAAAGTGGACTTGGTACGCAAGTAAAGCGCCTTCCACCTTCAAACAGATGGACAAGCGGAACACATCCAAAATATGGAGGATATGTTAAGGGCTTGCGTGATTAATTTCAAGGTCTATTGGGATGATCATCTACCCTTAATAGAATTCTCCTACAACAATAGCTACCATACAAGTATAAGTATGGCACCTTCTGAAGCACTTTATGGTAGAATGTGCCGGTCCCCAATTAGATAGTTTGAAGTGGGTAATTTTGCTCTTCTTGGACACTAATTAGTGTATGAGGACACCGAGAAGGTTTGACTCATAAGGGATAGGTTGAAGACGACTTTTAGTCAGCAAAAGGCTCATGTCGACAATAGAAAGACAGACCTTGAATTTGAAGTAGGAGATTGGGTCTATTTGAAAGTTTCACCCATGAAAGGGGCGCTGAGGTTTGGGAAGAAGAGGAAACTTAGTCCCCGTTATGTGGGGCAGTATGAAATTTTTAAGAGGGTCGGGATTTTTTCCTATGAGTTGAAGTTTCCAAATGAGTTGGCCATGAGTTATCCGGTATTCCATGTTTCTATGCTTAAAAAGTTTATAGGTGATCTGGTTTCCATTTTCCCTCTAGAAAGTTTAGGGGTAAAAGAGGACCTTTCTTATGAATATGTCTTGATTGAGATCTTATATCGTCAAATTAATACATTGAGGAATAAGAAGGTTGCCTCTTTAAAAGTGCTATGGAGGAACCACCTTGTTGAGGGTGCATCATGGGAGGCTGAGGCCGACATGAAGACCCTCTACCCTAATCTCATTGACCCTACTCCTATCAAAAGTTAAGGTTACTATCTGTCCTCTTAAATGAGTTACATGCAAAATGATGACGTTATCATGTTTATCTAGTATGTGCATATTCTTGTGGAAATTCGTGCCTAAATTTCGTTTTTGTGAAATATGACTCTCATGATTAACTTGCACTTAAATACGTAGTGGGACATGTTGATTTCATGAGAAGTGTTTTGTGAATGTGTTGATGTTGTGTTGATAAGAAATCAGTATGTCAACTCTTAGCGTTCATATTAAGCTCTAAATTAAAATGGAGAAGGTAGTACCTCTTTATATGATATGAAAAGTTGAGCTAGTTTTATGGTATGTTGTGAATTAAGTTCCTATTTGTTGCTGTTATGTTTATATGTCGAAGAGAGTTGAGATTTTCCTCCAATGAGATATGACTCATTATGATATTGGTTGTTGGTTGGCTGCTAGTCTTGAGTCTTTTTCATTTTCTTTTTTCCCAACAGAGGGTTTAAGGTGTCATTCGGGGACGAATGTTCCTAAGGTGGAGATATTGTAACACCTCGTAGATTCCATGATCGATACTAGATCCTTATATGTTGAAAAATGATAATATTGGACATAAAAAGTGTAAATAACTTGTTTGAGATGTTTTGGAGCCATATCATTAAAGAAAAGCCTTATCGTCCGGAAACTAGAAAAAATTTAACTAGTTGATGTTGCTAGGTTTGTTAAAGGTTTAGGAGGGTCATATGGAGTCCAAAGCATGTAAAGTGACTTTAAATGGGTAAAACCTAGTACATAGGGTGAAAACATTTAGGTCCGACCCCCCAAGGATCGCCCAAGTGATCCACGAAGGGAACCCACATTGGAACAAGCATGATGCCAAGAGGCAACAACTTTTGTTCTTGGAGGGAACAAGTCAGCGTCCCGGACTTTGTTCACCCAAGATCGAAAGTTAATCTCATGTCGCGGGAAGGACGCGGACTTGTTCCCCCACGAAAAATCTTAAAATAGAATACAAGTTTGACTTCATTAAAGGGTCAAATTAAGTGAGGGGTCTTTTGAGTATTTCGTAGGGGGCTATATATTGAGTTCCCATCAGGTTTTCCTCACATTTACTCACTCACAATAAAACCGCAAATAAAGACCCAATTGCTCTCACTTCTCTCTACTTTTTCTCTCTCTATTCAACTTCCATTGAGGAATATTGAAACTTGAAGAAGAATACAAAATCCCTCAAGTCTCTACTTAATTTTGTGCTGGTTCTTCCATAAGGTGTGATTTCTTTCACTCTTGGGATTCGTTTACCCAAGAGGTCCTTTCAAAAGATGATTTGTAAAATCCCCCCAAAACAAGAATTTTTCTCCTCATATGGGTCTTCTTTGTAAAATGAAATTGTGAATCACTTGTGGTGAAGTATGATGAATTAATGTTGTTTTAGTGTGAATTAATGGTTAATTGATGAATCCCTATGAGTTTTCCCTTGACCAATGTCTTTCCCCCAAATCCTTAATTTCTTGGATTGGTTAAGGTGAATTGATGAGGGTAATGAACATGTCACTTATTTACTTTGATTTTAGTTTGGTTAATACTTCATGAATTGACCTATTTCATATGTTGGTTGTGAGTTCTTGAGTGTTGAAGCATGAAGTCCCAAGAAGGCCACTGAGGTATGATCTTGATTCTCCTTTTTTCTCAATTATGTAAGGTAAAATCTATTTATGTAGTGGTGATGCTCTAGCTAATTGTGTTGCTGTGATGTTGATGATAAGAATCCCTCATCCCTAACCCTAGATTCAAAAATTGGCCATGAAATATGTAGTTATATTATGATGTTTTTGTTATATGATTGAATGTAGTCTCTCATGATTATGATATTGTATCTAAAATGAAAGGATAGTTCTCACTTGTGATAACTTATGAGCTATTACAATAGGATGTTTACATAAGGGTCTAGAATAGACTAATGTGAACTTGTATGATGTCATAATATTATCACTAAAGCAAATAACTGCATAGAACCGAAAGGTCATGTAAATGAGATGGAGGTCTCACGTTATTAAGTCCGACCTCCTACATGGGTTCGTCAAGTTAGTAAGTCCAGATTCCCAAATTATGTGTTGTCTCATAAGATGGAAACCTCCACGTTAGTAAGTTATGTTTTCTAGAAACAATCTCCTTGACCCTTAACTATGTGCCCACATAAGACTCTTAGCTTAGTGGATCCACCTAGACATCTACGTACGAATAGTTAGACCTTAGGCAAGTGTTAACCCTCTCTTTTCGTGTGGGATTAGAACATCGTATTCTATGTAGCTTACATGGTCTCATATAGGTTATTGCACTTATTTCCCTAACATAAAAGTAAATGAATAAGTTATGTATGTGAACTCTTATTAGGGTTGTCTTGAAGGCTTCTAGATAGGGTAAGAGAGGGTATGAGACTTCTTATACTTATTGCACATGTGGGGTCCTGAAAGATGATTATAGTATTGTTCTTTTATGATTATGATTATGATTATGATTATATTGAAAAGATATGAATAGTATTGATATTTGAAGAATGTTATATATATGATAATATGTTGTAAATATGAAAGGGTTGCTTAATGAGATACTTAGACTTGGATAGGGTTATGGGTCTTTATTATAGGCATTGCACAAGTGTTGCTTGAGTTACTGATATGTTGATATGATTATGATGTTCCTTATATATGTATATTGAATTGTTGGTCGTAGTGCATAGTTTAATCAAATTGGTGCATTTTCTCATGCATTAACCGTTTTTATTCATAGGGACCATATACATGCGTTTTGTACTAACTCATATCTCTTCCCTTATTCCCAACATTGTAGGTTCGGGCCGTTGAGGTATCATTGAGGATAAAGCAAGAAGGCTTGGACTAGACTATCCATGTTTAGGTATGCCCTCTAGTTCAATGATGCTACCACACACTCTATCTTAGTAGTACTTGTATTGTCTAATCGACAATCATTTCTTTCTTATTGTTGAAGATATTGATGTAAGCCCTATGTAGCAATTATGAATTTGTAAGGACTTTTCCCGGATTGTTGGACTTCGTTTAGATAGAGCATATGAGAAATAGATTTTGACTAAGTTCCTATATGTTGTTTTTTGTGTATGTGAGAAGCCTATGTATGCTTCCTATGTAGAGGTCTATGTAAACCTCATTTCTATATAAGTAAAAGTTTTAATATTTCTGCATTTTTGACCTATGACATGCTATGACAAAGGCTCAGAGGCTTGTCTTAGTCCTCTTCGAGGACGATGACACCGGTAAGAACTAGGGTGTACTTTTTTTCGTTACAGAAGATGTCAACATGGATTTCGTAGTTTGATTGCCTCGGACTAGAAAACAATATGACTCTAAATGGGAGGTCGTGGATAGATTGACCGAACCCCTTAATTTATTCCTTTTAAGTGTACTTATTAGGAGGAAGAGTATGCAAGGATCTATATTGACAAGATAGTGAGTCTTCATGGGGTTCCTTTGTCCATTATATCGGATAGAGGTGCTCAATTGACGTCTAAATTTAGGAGATCATTTCAAAGAGGTTTGGATGCTCAAGTGAAGTTAAGAACCGCTTTTTACCATTAAACGGATGGTCAAGCGGAGCAGACTATTAAAACTCTCAAAGATATGCTTAGATATTGTATCATTTACTTTAAGGGAAATTGGGATGAACATTTGCATTTGTTGGAGTTCTCATATAATAATAGCTTTCATTCATCCATCTCTATGGCTCATTATGAAGACTTGTATGGTAGGAGGTTAGGTCTCCTATTAGATTGTTTGAGGTTGGCGAGTCTTCACTTTTTGGTCCCGATTTGATCTATAAGACTTTGGAGAACTTTCATATCATAAGTTTCTGATGACAAATATCCTATTGTCGGCAAAAGTCCTATGCCAATCATAAGAAAAGAGACCTTGAATTTGAAGTGGGTGATAATGTGTATCTGAAAATTTCGCCTATAAAAGGGGTGGTTAGATTTGGAAAGAAAGGGAAGATAAGTTCTCGTTAAGTGGGTCCCTACAAATTCATTCAAAGGGTTGGTAAGGTTTCATATGAGTTGAAACTCCCTAGTGAACTATCTTCTATTAATCCGGTTTTTCATGTATCAATTCTTACGAAGTGCATTGATAATTCCGAGTCCATTCTTCTTATTGAAGGTCTTGGTGTGAAAGAAACCCTATCCTATAAGGAGGTTTTGGTTAAAATCCTTGATCGTCAAGTAAAGGAGTTGAGGAACAAAGAGGTGGCCTCCGTAAAAGTGTTATGGAGAAAACACCTAGTTTGCTACATAAGGTTATTTGTTCTTATTAATATTGAAAAATAATGAGTTGCTTTTAATTTGACTTGTTTTGTAAAGATATGCATGTTCATGGTAAAAAGGTTTTATGCGAAAATAAGTTTCATGGAAGAATTCTTTTTTTCTTGATTTGCACTTATTTGTGTACTTGGTATGTTTTTGTCTTCATAATGTGATATTGATCATTTATGTTGAGAAAGGAACTATTATTGACTCTATAATGATATGTGGAGCTCATGTTCTTGTTATGAGAAGGAAATTCCTCATGTTGTTACTTTGAGCCATTATGTGTAAATATTGATGTTTTGAGTCATTGTGTAAATGCCCTATTTTTATGTTGATTTTAGTCGTAACTCATTATGATATTGTAGTATATTTTTGGTTGGGCTGCTAGTCATTAGTCTATCCTTTCCCTTTTAATGTTTAGTGTCATTCGGGGACAAATGTTCCTAAGGGGGGAATAATGTAATACTCCAAAAAGTAAAGACCTAATCTAGAGACTAACAATAGTGTCTAAGGGTTTATCTACTGTTTTAAACCTAAAATAATGTATATAAGTCATCCAAGAAGTTTTAGAGCCAGGACGTCAAAGAACGTCCATGACATCTGGAAACTACCTTAATTGAACTAGTTGCCGTTGCAATTTTGGGAATGGTTTTGGAGGGTCAAATGAAGTCTAAAACTTATAAACAGCATTTGGATAGGTAGAGTGTAGTATCGATGGTCTAAAAGTTTGATAACGAAACCCCAAAGACCACCCGAAGGGTCCTTAAGGAGGACAACGATAAGTGGGCTTCTGCGCGACACGCACCCACAGGGACCTCACTATTTCAGTTTCCTTTTTCAAAATTTAAAATACGTGTTGGCCCCGTCACACGGAGCCACTTCCCAGATTTGATAAAGTCGTATTTTGGGTGTTTTGTCTTCACAAATAAACCTATTTAAATGAGGGGTGTTTTGGGTAATTTAGGGGTGATTATATTATGACAATTCGAAAACGACTATGCTAAATAAGACCTAAAAGTACGTAGAATGTTGCTATTTAATTATTTAAATAAGATTTTAAATTATTCAAAATGGGTCAAAGCTTGATGGTCGAACCCGAGTTTCACCGGATCTCCATAGTCGGGTTCGAGCCGAATTGGTGGTATTAATGTTGGCTATTTAGGTGCTTTAAATTAGACAAAATAAGGAGGGGAATAATAGTAACTTAACACGTAGATTATAATCTGATTTTATCATTTAAATTGTGTTGAATAAGTTAACTACAAACCCCAAGAAAAGGGGGCGCACGACTCCAAATAGGAGTGTACTTCATGTACACTCTTAATTCATTATATATCCACAAAACGTTTTTCAGGTTTACCTTGCAATTCAAAAACATAAAAATAAACTAAATCTACTGTTCTACGAGTTCTCGGCAATCATCCATCAAAAACGAAAATAAAAATTTGTACGCCTAAGTGTTTTAAGAAATTACGTAAAGAACTCCACTTGTAAACAAGAATCAAAGATCGGATGAGAGGTTTGTGAGTGGTTTAGGACGTGTTTGTGGCTGGTTGTCAAAGTTGAATAAAGTATGTGTTTTGTTATCTCTTTGTCTCTTTCCCAAGAGTCCCCTAAAGCTCAGTTCAAATCAAATCTAAAAACTAAGATTGTCCCCGTTGCATGCCCCTGTAATTAGATCCTATGAACTATTGATGGATGCGTTGGTATGACTTATGGTAGACGATTTTAGGAATTATTTTGATTGTGTGCAATGTGTGTTCTCGGACTGTTTATGATTTTGTTATGTACGCCTAAATGTTGAACGTTACATGTGCACAAGTATGTTGTTTTTTCGTGATTATGTTGTTATGGTCTACTTGAGGAAATTGTGAATTATGTGTTACGTAGTGTTGTGTGTTTAACATGAAAGAAGAAATCGTTATGTTCATGAACAAGAAAATCAAAGTAAAGTCCTTAACGAATTGGTTAAAAGTTCATAGAAAACACCAATACAAAAAAGTGAACTAAAGACTTATACTAATTGACTAAGTCTCGGCTAACCACTTGTAAAAAAATGAAGAAAAAGAGATGCTGCCATTGAGGGTGGAACCCGAGATCTCAAGGTCTTAACACTAAGATAAGATATCTTGAACTAAAAAAAATAGTGTGAGAGAGGGGGTTTGATTCGGCTCCTCGGCCAAGTGTGTGAGACATATAAATCTCACACAATAAAATAATAAAATTGAGGCCACAGGGATTTGATCCCGGATCCTCTTGGCCGAGTATGTGAAGATACCTAAAACTCTAAATAATAATTAAAAAAATAAAATGCTGCCCAAGGGATTCGAACACGTGTTCTCTTCACCGAAATTGTGAGGTACATAAGTCTTACATATAATAAAATAAAATGCAGCCACTAGGGATCGAACTCGGGTCCCTTGGCCGAATGTGCAGGATGCATAATTCTTTCACAATATGAACTTAGATGATCATGAAACACGTAGCCAAATACGAGTAACCCGAAAGGGGTACTACCATGAGTGTAAAGTACACTAAATGCCATGTGCATGGCATATGCTGTAAGTTAATGGAAAGATGAAGAAATGAACATTCACGTAATGAGGTGAGTAATTATGTTAAACTATGATGCTGATGAAAATGGCGACAACATGATAAAAGTCTAAGATGATTGGTGAGACAAGTCTCAACCATGTCGAAGTAAAGGTCACCAAAATTACTCACCTAAGAGAGTGTTGAATATTAAGAGACAAGTCTCAATCATATTCTATAAGTAAGTGTAAGGACAATTCACACTTAACATGTAAAGAAGAGATGAGAAATCATCTAATGATCTATGACTACCTATGCCAGAACAAATCTTCGATATATATGAGTTAAAATGTAAAAAGGAACTTTAAACTAAGCACCGATATGCTAGTTATGCGTTGTGATTCCTTCTTTCAGGAAGGGCGGAGGATAACGTAATTTTCATGAAGATGAGACTGTCCACCTAGGTGGGTATGAGTGTCCCTAGATATCCTAGTCTTTGAACTATGTTGCCAACATAGGGAACTAGCTTGGTCCGAACCGATAAAGCTAGCATGTTTTGGTTTCACTTTGGCTAGTGACTCCACCTCTTTCGGTGTGGGGAAGACACCGGATTTAACGATACTCACATGATAAATGTCGGTTAAAATTAAAAGTTCCTCAAAGTATGAAAGATAATGAAATGAACGATTCCGAAGGTGTTTGTGCAGGATAATCAAGAGGTGAAACCGGATTCAAGTAATGACATTAGGTCATTCTTGGACATTGCAGTTCATGATCCCGATGATAGTCTTCAACTTCATCCTAGGTATAACTGGTGTTTACATCAGCCTATGAATGAATGAAATGAATAATGTGAAGTACGAATGAACGAATGGAGCAGACTGTGTGTTTGCTAAATGAGGCACTCGGGTTGAGGTCCCATATGTTGGGCCCTCACTTGAGATGTCTCCATGCTACGTCCATGATTCCAAGGTCTCGTAGATATGAAATGTATGATATATGAAACATGAAATGTATGTTACGTGAACCTAAGTATGTATGATGTGTGACATAATCGTAGTATGACCTTCCATTTACTCATTAGGCAAGTCAAGTGACTTGATCTTCTAATAAAGCATGTTGATTAGGAAGAGACATTCTTGTTCACTCATTACCGTTATGTGTTGCTGCATATACCCACACTTTGTACAAGTGTGTACTAATTTCATACAATATTACTATTTTAGGTGCATGCTAAGGTGGACGTTGAATGTATCATTGCAGGTGTTCGGACTCAGAGATTTCATCCGGACTTGGTAGGTCCTCATGCATTCGAGGATGCTTGCCTTTACATTTCTTGCTTAGTAGTAGGTTTGAACTAGTGGAGTATGTTCCACTAGGGTTTCATTCCTATTTTATTCAGAAGCTGGTAATGACGCCATTTTGGCAAATATTACTTATGACATGAGATTCTATTTCTTTCAAGTTGTTTGTTTCTATAACTAGATGGTTGATGTATGAGGAATGAACTTCGTTACAAATACGTGTTTATATGGTTACAATATGAAGTCTACGTATACTTCAAATATAAACAAAAAGTTTTAAGTATTTCGCTAAAATTAATCGAATGAATGTGATGAATGCTAGAAGAGGCTTGTCTGCTACTTTTGAGAGGTCAACGACGCCAGTTGCTATTCGGATTCCATAATCCGGGTTGTGACAAACTTGGTATTAGAGTATTAGGTCAAATATCCAAGACATCAGGATCATATCAACAACATTAAGTAGGTTCTATGTTATGGTAGTGAAGCGCACCACTATCATGAATTAGAGACTGCATAATGCTTAGGATATTTTCCCTCCTTCTACTCTTTATTGTGCTATGTGGAAATGTGATATAATTTTTTTCATTAAGAATCTAACTCTCTTCTTGTATCTACGTGTAGATAATGAATACGAGGAGAAATGCAGGCAGGAGGGTAAGTGAGGTAGCTGCGAAAGGAAATCAAGATCCTCCTCAAGCCCCAGTTGCTGCTGATCAAATTCCTGTCAATCCAGCTGGGTTGACAGATGGTGAAGTGAGGAATGCTTTGCTGCAGATGGCACAAGCCATAACTACTCAGTCTCAATCCATCACGACTCAAGCCGTGAGAGAGGCTGCTCCCAGAGAGAACCCTCATGCTAGGACCATGGCTAAAAGGCTGAAGGATTTCACCAGAATAAATTGTCTAGTGTACTATGGGTCAAAGACAAGTAAGGATCCCCAAGAGTTCGTGGATGAAGTCCAGAATATCCTTTGTGCCATGGGAGCAGATGAGGAGGCGAAGGCTGATTGGAATGCATATCAACTCAAGGATATGGCACATATTTAATACCGGATGTGGGCTGATAGCCGAGAACGTGGAGATGTTCCCATAACTTGGGATGAAAGACTGCCTTTCTGGAGAGATTCTTCCCCAGAGAGCAACGAGAAGCCAAGGTTGAAGAGTTCATCAACCTGAATCATGGAGGTATGTCAGTAAAGGAGTATTTCTTGAAATTCGCTAAACTCTCAAAGTATGCTTCTTCTCTGGTGGCAAATAGTAGGGATGAAATGAGCAGGTTTGTGACTAGCGTGTGGGAGGATCTATTGGAAGATTTTTGGGCAGCCATGTTTCATGATACCATGGATCTGGGTAGGTTTATGGTGCATGCTCAGCAAGTGGAGGAGAGTCACCATAAGGGAGAGTTCGTGAATGCAGAAGCCTAAGAATGTGGATCAGACTAATTATAGCTCAGGTAGGGGCTCATTAGGAGTCCAGAACAGGCTAAGTTCAAGAAAGATTCATGTAATTCTACTTCTTCAGGGAATTAGAATGCCAAAATGAATGAGTCTGGCCCCAGAAAGGGCAATGATCGAAACGTCCAGCGAAAAAGCAAGCTTTGTGGTAAATGTGGACGTCCTCATGGAGGTTAATGTTTAGTAGGTACTAACACCTGCTTCGGGTGTGGCAAGACTGGACACATGGTTTGAGATTGTCCTCAAACGATGAACGAGGCGAAGATGGGTGCTCAGCCTCGGCCGAATGCAAATGCTGCAGCCGAACCTCCTAAGAGGAACCAATTTTATGCGCTGAAAGGTAGAGAAGAGTAAGAGAAGTAAGCTGATGTAGTCACGGGTACGTTGCATGTCTTTAGCTCCCAGTGTATGCATTGTTAGATTCAGGATCTACTCTATCATTTGTTACTCTTTTGATAGCTAGTAGATTTTATGTGCTTCGTTACATCCTCCATGAGCCGATTCTAGTAAGTACCCCCATAGGAGATGGCATTATAGAAGAAAGAGTGTATAAAAATTTCCCAATTCACATCCTTGATAGAGTCAGTCACGCTGATCTTGTGGAATTAGGCATGCTCGATTTTGATATAATCTAGGGTATGGATTGGGTCCATAAGTGTAATGCCACTAAACATTGTCGAAAGAGAGTAGTGAGGTTTCAACTTCCAAATGAGTTAGAGCGGGAATAGGAAGGGCATGGTTCTACTCCAGTCGGTCAAATTGTTTCACACTTAAAGGCCAATAAGATGATAGCTAAGGCGTATTTGTACCACTTATTTAGAGTTAATGACTTATATCAAGAAGTTCCTTCCATAGACTCAGTGTCAGTAGTGAATGAGTTCCCAGATGTCTTTCCGGAGGATTTACAAAGAATCCCCCCTGAACATGAGATTGACTTTTGTGTTGATTTAGATCCCAACACCAAGCCAATTTTTATTCCCCCGTATAGGATGTCACCAGCTGAACTGAAAGGGTTGAAGTTGCAGTTAAAAGATCTACTTGATATGGGCTTCATCCAGTCGAGCATATCCCCATGGGGTGATCCAGTGTTGTTCGTAAAGAAAAGGGATGGAACCCTTAGAATGTGCATCAATTATCGGCAACTCGACAAAGTCACTATAAAGAATAAGTACCCTCTTCCCAAAATTGACGATTTATTTAATCAACTCCAAGATTCAAGTTTCTTTTCCAAGATAGACCTTTGGTAAGGCTATCATAAGTTTAGAGTGAGGTGGGAAGACGTCCCTAAGATGAATTTTTGTACTAGATATGGGAATTACGAATTTTAGATCATGTCATTCGGTCTCACTAACGTACAAATCGCGTTTATTGACCTTATGAATAGAGTTTTCCATAGTAGCTTGATCCTTCGTCATTGTATTCATAGATGCGTTCTCATATATTCTAAGTCAAGAGAAGAGCATGAATTACACTTGAAAAAGAAATTGCACGTACTTAGAAAACATCAGTTGTATGCAAAGTACAGAAAATGTGAATTCTTTTTGAGATCATTTACCTTCCTTGGTCATGTTGTGACCGATCAGGGATTAGAAGTTGATCCTAAAAAGGTTGAGGCAGTGAAGAAATGGTCGAGACCTCTTACTCCTACTGATATTCGAAGTTTTCTGGGTTCGGCCAATTATTATCGCAGGTTTTGGAAGGCTTTTCCACTATTGCTGCTCCATTGACAGACTTGACGAATAAAGAGGTGAAGTTTGAGTGGTAAGAAAAATGTGAGAAGAGCTTCCAAGAGCTCAAAGATCGACTCACTTTAGCCACATTTCTCACGATGCCGAGGACTGGTGCAGGTTAAGTGGTGTACTGTGATGCTTCTCGTGGTTTGGGATGTGTTCTTATGCAATATGGCAAGGTGATTGCATATGCATCGAGACAGTTGAAAATCCACGAGAAGAACTAAATTACTCATGATCTTTAGTTAACTGCTATGGTGTTTTCATTAAAACTTTGGAGACAATATTTATATGGTGTACATATTGATGTATATACTGACCATAAAAGTCTTCAGTATGTTTTTACACAGAGGGAGTTGAACCTTCGTCAGAGGAGATGGCTAGAATTGCTCAAAGATTATAAGTGTTTATTATCACCCGAGTAAGGCCAATGTAGTGGCTCATGCGTTGAGTCGATTGAGCATGGGCAGCATTTCTCATATTGATAAAGAGAAGAAAGAGCTGGTTAAAGAGGTTTACCAATTTGCTAGATTTGGTGTACGGCGGAAGATGCACCAAGTGGGGGTGTTTCGGTTCACTCAAGTTCCGAATCCTCATTTGTTGTAGATGTTAAAGCAATTCACCATCTCGACCCATTACTCATGGAGTTGAAAGACTCAGTATTGAGTAAGTTGAATGAATTGTTTTCTCTAGGAGGGGATGGTGTACTTAGGTACCAAAACAAATAATGTGCCATGGGAGCAGATAAGGAGGCGAAGGCTGAGTGGACTGCATATCAA
This sequence comes from Solanum pennellii, assembly GCF_001406875.1. Classification (NCBI taxonomy): domain Eukaryota; kingdom Viridiplantae; phylum Streptophyta; class Magnoliopsida; order Solanales; family Solanaceae; genus Solanum; species Solanum pennellii. The sequence continues at coordinate 54,863,406 of NC_028641.1, forward strand.
CTCAAGGATATGGCACTTATTTTGTACTGGATGTGGGATGATAGCCGAGCACGTGGAGATGTTCCCATCACTTGGGATGTTCTCAAGACTGCCTTTCTGGAGAGATTCTTCCCCAGAGAGCAACGAGAAGCCAAGGTTGAAGAGTTCATCAACCTGAGACATAGAGGTATGTCAGTCAAGGAGTATTTCTTGAAATTCGCTAAACTCTCAAAGTATGCTTCTTCTCTGGTGGCAAATAGCAGGGACGAAATAAGCAGGTTTGTGACTTGCGTGTGGGAGGGTCTAGTGGAAGATTTAAGGGCAGCCATGTTGCATGATAGCTTGGATCTGGGAAGGTTGATGGTGCATGCTCAGCAAGTGGAGGAGATTCACCGTAAGAGGAGAGTTTATGAAAGCAAGAAGCCCAGGAATGCGGATCAGACTGGTTCTAAATCGGGTAGGGGCTCATTTGGAGTCCAGAATAGGCCTAAGTTCAAGATACATTCAGGTAATTCTACTTCTTCAAGGAATTCGAATGCCAAAATGAACGAGTCTGGACCCAGAAAGGGCAATGATCAAAACGTCCAGTGAAAAAGCAAGCTTTGTGGTAAATGTGTACGTCCTCATAGAGGTGAATGTTTAGTAGGTACTAACTCCTTATTAGGGTGTGGCAAGACTGGACACATGGTTCGAGATTGTCCTCAAACGATGAACAAGGCCAGGGCAGAATTAGTATTGACTAGGTACTCAAGAATTGACGATTTATTTTATCAACTCCAAGGTTCAAGTTTGTTTTCCAAGATAGACCTTTGGTAAAGCTATCATAAATTTAGAGTGAGATGGTAAGCCGTCCCTAAGATGACTTTTCATACTAGATATTGGCATTAAAAATTTCTGGTCATGTCATTCGGTCTCATTAACGTACCACCCGCGTTTATGGACCTTATGAATAGTTTTTCATGAGTAGCTTGATTCATTCTTCATTGTATTCATATATGCATTCTCATATATTCTAAGTCTAGAGAAGAGCATGAATTACACTTGAGAAAGAAATTGCACGTACTTAGAAAACATCAGTTGTATGCAAAGTTCAACAAATGTGAATTCTAGTTGAGATCAGTTACCTTCCTTGTTCATGTTGTGATCGATCAGGGATTAGATGTTGATCCTAAAAAGGTTGAGGCAGTGAGAAATGGACAAGACCCCTTACTCCTATCCATATTCGAAGTTTTCTGGGTTCGGCCAATTACTATTGCAGGTTTGTGGAAGGCTTTTCCACTATTGCTGCTCCATTGACAGCCTTGACGAAGAAGAAGGTGAAGTTTGAGTGGTAAGAAAAATGTGAGAAGCGCTTCAAAGAGCTCAAAGACCGACTCACTTCATCCCCAGTTCTCACGTTGCCGAGGAGTGGTATAGGTTATGTGGTGTACTGTGATGCTTCCCGTGTAGGTTTGGGATATGTTCTCATGCAAGATTGCAAGGTTATTGCATATGCATCGAGACAGTTGAAAATCCACGAGAAGAACTATCCTACTCATGATCTTGAGTTAGCTGCTATGGTGTTTGCATCAAAACTTTGGAGACAGTATTTATATGGTATACATATTGATGTATATACTGACCATAAAAGTCTTCAGTATGTTTTTACACACAGGGAGTTGAACCTTCATTAGAGGAGATGGCTAGAACTGCTCAAAGATTATGAGTGTTTATTATCACCTGAGTAAGGCCAATGTAGTGGATCATGCGTTGAGTCGATTGAGCATGGGCAGCATGTCTCATATTGATGAAGAGAAGAAGGAGCTGGTTAAAAGGTACACCAATTGGCTAGATTTGGTGTAAGGCTGGAAGATGCACCAAGTCGGGGTGTTTCTGTTCACTCAAGTTCCGAATCCTCATTTGTTGTAGATGTTAAAGAAAATCATCATCTCGACCCATTACTCATGGAGTTGAAAGACTCAGTATTGAGTAAGTTGAATGAATTGTTTTCTCTAGGAAGGGATGGTGTACTTAGGTACCAAAACAGATTATGTGTGCTCACTGTAGATCGTTTGAGGTCTAATATTTTCGCAGAAGCTCTTGGTTACAGGTATTCCATTCATCCAGGTGCCACCAAGATGTTTCATGACCTTAAAGAGGTCTATTGGTGCGAAGGCATGAAGAGAGATATCTCTAAATTCGTGGAGGAGCGTCCGAATTGCAAACAGGTTAAGGCCTAACACCTTAAGCCTGGGGTCACACTCTGAAGATTGATTTTCCAACATGGACGTGGGAGTCTATCAATATGGATTTTGTTGTTGGTTTGCCAAAGACTAGGAAACTACATGATTGCATTTCGGTTATTGTTGACAGAATGACCAAGTCCGCTCACTTCATACCTGTGAAGTCCATTTACAAGGATCAAGATTATGTCAAGCTTTATATTGATGATATAGTGAGATGGCACGAGGTTCCTCTGTCTATTATCTTGGATAGGGGAGCCCAATTTACTTCTCATTTTTGGAGATCTTTACAAAAGGGCTTGGGTAAACAGGTAAAGCATAGTACTGCTTTTCATCCACATACGGATGAACAAGCAGAGCGTACCATCCAGACCCTTGAAGACATGTTGAGAACATACGTTATTGACTTCAAGGGGAGTTGGGATGATCACTTGCCGCTGATAGAGTTTTCTTATAATAATAACTACCTTTCCATTATTGGGATGGCACCATTTGAAGCACTATATGGACGAAGATATAGTTCTCCAGTTAGGTGGTTTGAGCTAGGAGAATCTGCCTTAAACAATCCTAAAAATGGATATACTAAGTAATACTTAATGTGACAAGAATGCCTATGATTAGACCAGGGTTCACACGGAAAGATGCGCCTAGAACCAAAATTTGGAACCCTTGCTACATCCAAGCCAACTAACTTGGGGAGCTATTTGTGCTAGGAAAGGTTGGGTCCAACCATGTAGGGCTCTCGAATTCGAAGATTTACTCGAAGGAGTCTTTTCCGAACATAAAAAGAGGAAATCTTAGGTTTGGAGGGTCTAGGGGTAAAATTGTCTTTTTCCAGGCTAAGGGTAATATCGTAATTATCCTAAATATATAATTAATTATTTAATTAATAAGGCGGAGGGGAAATTAAGGGAGAGAGAGCCGAAATTGACTTCTTGAAGTGAAGTCTTGCTTCACCCGGGTTCGAACCTAGGTGGAAGCAATGAATTAATGTGATATTTATTTAAGCTATTGAATTAATATAGTTAATTAATAATTATTATTCATTATCTGATTTAAAATAAAATAAAAATCAGATTTTTAATAATTAAGTAAACCTTATTTGACTAAGTCCTAAATTAGACTCCTAAGCCTACTATAACTCCAACTCTCTCTCACGTTTATATCTCCATTCACACGCTCAATCTCTCTTCCTCTTTCACACGAAATTTATGTTGCTGTTTTTGAGTAGCATATATATGCTTTCTTTGTTGCATGATTTGTGAGGTGCATTAAGTTAAGTGTGATTGAGAAGGAAATTCCTCAATATCAAATATGAAGCTTTAGATAGGCTTGAATGATATGCATCATCCAAATAAGTGTGAATCAAATATTCCCAAAAGAGAATCATTTAAGTATGATGAAGTAATTTACGAAAATCACCCTCTTTGTTTAAATGATGTGTAGTGTCATTCGGGGACGAATGTTCCTAAGGGGGGGGGGATAATGTGACAACCCAAAAATGACTGTCCTAAATAAGACCTAAACGTACCTACAATGTTGCTATTTAATTAATTAAATAACATTTTTAATTAGTCAAAATGGGTCAAAGCTCAGAGGTCAAACCCGAGTTTGACCGAATCTCCATACTCAGGTTCGAGCCGAGTTGGAGGCATTAAAGTTTGCGATTTAGGTTCTTTAAATTAGAAAAAATAGGGGGGGGGCATTATAGTAACTTACCATGTATATTATAATCTAATTTTATCATTTCAATTGTGTTGAATAAATCAATAACAAACCCCAAGATAAGGGGGCTCACGACTTCAACTAGGAATGTCCTTCATGAACACTCTTAATTAATTATATATCCAAAAAACATTTTTCAACTTTACCTTGCAATTCAAAAACAGAAAAATAAAATAAGTCTACTGTTCTAAGAGTTCTCGGCATTCATCCATCAAAAACGAAAAGAAAAATTGGTACACCTAAGTGTTTTATGAAATTACATAAAGAACTTCACTTGTGAACAAGAAGCAAGGCTCAGAAGAGAGGTTTGTGCGTGGGTTATAACATGTTTGTCGTTGGTTGTCAAACTTGAAAAAGGTATTGGTTTTCTTCTCCCTTGGTCCCTTTCCTAAGAGCCCCTAAAGGCTCAGTTCAAATCCAATCTAAAAACTAAGATTGTCCCCGTTGCATGCCCCTGTCATTAGATCGTATAAACGATTGATGCATGCGTTGGTATGACTTCTGGTAGATGATTTTAGGAATGATTGTGATTGTGTGCAATGTGTGTTCTCGGACGGTTTATGATTTTGTTATGTACGCCCGAATGTTGAATTGTACAAGTGCACAAGTATGCTGTTTTCCGTGTTATGTTGTTATGGTCTACTTGAAGAAATTGTTAATTATGTTTTACATAATTTTGTGTGTTTAACATCAAGAAGAAATCGTGATGTTCATGAACAAGAAAATGAAAGTAAAGTCCTTAACAAATTGGTTAAAAGTTCATGTAAAACTCCAATGCAAGAAAGTAAACTAAAGACCTATACTAATTGACTAATACTCGTCTAACCACTTGAAAAAAATGAAGAAAAAGAGATGCTTCCATTGAGGGTGGAACCCGAGATCTCAAGGTCCTAACACTAAAAGAAGAGGCCTTGAATTAAAATAAAAAAAAATAGTGTGAGAGAGGGGATTCGAACCCGGCTCTTAGGCCAAGTGTTAGAGACACATAAATCTGACACCAAAATAAGATAATAAAATTTAGGCCACTGGGATTCGATCCCGGATAATCTTTGCCGAGTATGTGAAGATACCTAACACTCTAAATAATTAAAAAAATGCTGCCCAAGAGATTCAAATACGGGTTCTCTTGACCGAAATTGTGAGGCACGTAAGTCTTACATATAATAAAATAAAAAGTAGCCTCTAGGGATGAGCTTGGGTCCCCTGGCCGAATGTGAAAAATGCATAAGTCTTGCACAATATGCACTTAGATGATCATGAAACACTTAGCCAAATATGAGTAACCTGAAAAGGGTATTACCATGACAGTAAAGTACACTAAAGGCCATGTGCATGGCATATGATGTAAGTTTATGGCAAGATGAAGATATGAACGTTCACGTAATAAGGTGATTAATTATGCTAAACTATGATGCTTATGAAAATGGCGACAACATGATAAAAGTGTAAGATGAATGGTGAGACAAGTCTCAACAAAATCGAAGTAAAGGTCACCAAAATTACTCACCTAAGAGAGCGTTAAATATTAAGAGTCAAGTCTCAATCACATTGTATATGTAAGTGTAAGGACAATTAACACTTAACACGTAAAGAAGAGATGAGAAATCATCTAATGAGCTATTACTACCTCATGCTAGAAGCAATCTTCGCTGCAGTATAAGTTGAAGGTAAAAAAGGAACTTTAAACTACACACTGATAGGCTAGTTATGTGTGGTGATGCCTTCTTTCGGGAAGGGCGGAGGTTCACATAATTCTAATGAAGATGAGACTATACACCTAGGTGGGTATGGGTCTTCCTAAATCTACTAGTCTTTGAACTATGTTGCCAACATAGGGAACTAACTTGGTTAGAACCCATATCGCTAGAATGTTTTGGTTTCACATTGGCCAGTGACTCCACCTCTTTTCGGTGTGGGGAAGACACCGAATTTCATGATGCTCACATGATCTATGTCAGTTAAGGTTTAAAGTTCCTCAAAGTATGAAAGATAATGAAATGAACGATACTGGAGGTGTTTAAGCAAGACAATCAGGAGGTGAAACCGGATTCAAGTAGTGACATTAGGTCATTCTTGGACATTGCACATCATGATCCCGATGAGAGTCTTAAACTTCATCCTAGGTATAGCTGGTGTTTACATCATCCTATGAATGAATGAAATGAATAATGTGAAGTACGAATGAACGAATGAAATAGACTCAGTGTTTTCCAAATGAGGCCCTTGGGTTGAGGTCCCATATGTTGGGCCCTCACTTGAGATGTCTCAATGCTACGTCCATGATTCCAAGGTCTCGTGGATATGAAATATAATATCTATGAAACATGAAATGTATATTATGTGAACGTATATATGTATGATGTGTGACATAATCGTAGTATGACCTTCCTATTACGAATTAGGAAAGTCAAGAGACTTGACCTTCTAAGAAAGCATATTGATTAGGAAGAGCCATTCTTGTTCATGCATTACCGTTATGTGTTGCTGCATGTACCCGTACTTAGTACAAGTTTGTACTAAATCCATACAATATTACTATTTTAGGTGCAGGCTCAGGTGGACGTTGGAGGTATCATTGTAGTTGTTCGTACTCAGAGATTTCATCCGGACTTGGTAGGTCCTCATGCATTGCACGATGCTTGCCTTTACATTTATTCCTTAGTAGTAGGTTTGAACTAGTGGAGTATGTCCCACTAGTGTTTCTGTCCTATTTTATTCAGACGCTGGTAATGATGCCATTTTTGCAAGTATTACTTATGACATGATATTTTATTTCCTTTAAGTTATATGTTTCTATAACTAGATGGTTGATGTATGAGAAATGAACTTCCTTACAAATACACGTTTATACGTTTACAACATGAAGTGTACATATACTTTAAATATAAACAAAAAGTTTTAAATTTCTGCTAAAATTAACTGTATGAATGTAATGAATGCAAGAACAAGCATGTATGCAACCTCTGAGAGGTCAACAATGTCGGTTGTGACTTGGATTCTAGAATCCGGGTCGTGACATTATGTAGACTAAGGGTCATATTAAGTCATTTATCACTCACCCAAACCCAATTCACAAAACAGAACCCAAAACCTCTCACCTCTCTCAACTTTCTTTCTCCCCAATTCCTCCATTAAAGAAGGAAGAAAGCTTGAAGAAGAAGTTCAATTTCTCTAGGATTTAAATTCAATTTCGTGGATTAAGCTTCATTAAGGTATGTGTTCTTCACTTTTGGGATTCCTTTCCCCAAAAGGCCCTTTCAAAGTTGATTTCTAAATTAACCAATTCCATGGGGTTTTTAAATTCTAATGGTCTTTCTTCTAAACTTCAAAGTGATGATAATTTGTGATTTACTATAACTTATTGTGTATAGATGTTTGATTAATTGATGTCAATTGATGTAATTTCATGTGAATTATGTTCCCTTCCCCAAATTCCTCAAATCTTTAATCTTGGTTATAAATTGATGGGAATTGAAGAATGATGCGATTATTAGACTTGTTATATCTATTCTAATTTATGTATGGATTGACTAGGGTAAAGTATTGTTGGGATTGGATATAATTCTTGATTAATTCGTGATGAACCCTAATTCCCCTGATCCTAGGTTATGAATTGATGTTAAGTGGGATAGTGATGATGCAATTAACCTAGTTCTTGTACTAATTACTATTGATTGATTTTAGTACACCTATTATTGGATGTAATTGGTTGATCGATGGCAACACCATGATGATGGCTTCTGGAGGAGATTGAGTAAGTCTTTATGAACCTAACCTTTACTTCAATTATGATTACTTGTGTCTAGTGATGAAGTTAAATTAAAGTATACCTTATTATGAGATTGATAGGGTTGGTATGATGTTGAATTGATATATGTTGACTATGTGATTATGATATTATGCTTAAGATGAAATGATATAAGGTTGGTCATCACTTGCCTATGTGCTTTGTTAGGAAATAATGATGATGAATATGCTAATCTCACATATGAGGTTTTCCATGGAAGGATGTTCTCATACAACTCCTAATGATATAATGACTATGAGTATACAAGGGATTTGACATTAAGACCTAAAATAAGTAATGGTTTATAAAGAAATACATTTCAAAAGGGACTTATATTAGCACCAAGTGAACTTTACAGTGGGAGGTATTCTCTTCACATAGAGGAAGATTCACCCTATAGTTCCATATAAGGTGTCTACTCCCCTATAAGGGACACTCACCCAATGGATTCTCAGGAGATGAGGCTCCAATGCCATAGGCATGTAGAGGGTTCAATACATGTCTTGAATTTGTAGAACTATGTTGCCATCATAAGAAGACTAGCTAGATACACCTAGAAAGCTATGTTTATGTTTGGATCTATTTTGGTCGATAGACCAACTTCTATCGGTGTAAGGTTTTACAACACTGGATTTAACACTTATATCTTGTGGTCTATGTCGGTTAAGGCAAGTGTTCTCAAAAGTAAAATGAACTAATAGACCATACACTAACTAAGGTGACTTGAGAGGTTTGACTTAGCCTAGGTAGGGATATGGGACTCTACCTATGCCTTGCACTAGTTGGCCTTGAGGGAATACTTAGGAGGTTGTTCTTGTGTTCTTAAAATGTATATACTATGAAGATGTTGACTTTACATGTTGATGATCCTTTATGATGTTAGTTTCAATGATGAACATGCTATTGGTCTATATTGCTAAATATGATGGTGACTCGTATTGATACTATGTTATGTTGAGTTGGCATTACTTGTCATCATTTGTTTGATTTACTTGACTGAGTAAGGTTATGGGGCTTTGCTTGGTCATTGCCCTTGTAGGCTAAATGGTGGGTTATGAATAAGGGTCTTGCTTATATTATTATGTAATGAACTCCTATATATGTTGACTTTATTATTACTTTTTGATGTTGGTCTTCTGTCTTACATGGGTTTCACTTATGGATTATGTGATTATTAACTTATATGGGTTCTGATTGTGCATAAGGCTTTTCAAAGTACTTTAGCATGGTTTTGATCAAATTTCTTCTTTAGCATGATTTCAATTGTTTTATGTGTATATACTCATACTTATTACAAGTGTGTACTTACCAATCTCTTATGTTTACAACAAATGTAGGATAGTGCTGTTGATCTTAGTTGAAGTCAATTTAAAGAGTACTTGGATTCTTATACTTTAAGTTCGGTAGGTCCTCACTTTCCGAAGACGATGCGATTATCTACATATTGAATGTTGTTTAGTCTTAAAGACACTTTGTTCAATGTCTTTCATTTTGGTGCTATAATTGTAAAGCCTATATGTGTCTATAATCGATGATGTAAGGGCTACGCCTAAATTGTGATACTCTTGTCTAGATAGTTTAATATGAGACAATGTTATCGACTTCTTATGAGACTATCTTATACTATGCATGTGCAATAAAAGTACAAGACTATTTGATCTTCTTATACGAATGTTCTATGTATACTCGATACGAATACCGATTATGTGTAAGCGAGAGGTCAAAGTAAACCTCAATGTAGAATAAACGAAAATTACTAAATTTTCCACACTTTTAACCCATGATATATAATGACGATTGATAATAGGCTAGTCTTAGTCCTCTTTGAGGACGATCACGCCGGTTAAGTCTAGGGGGTGCTCCGCGGATGTGACATTATCACTATCCCAATTAACAATAATTCATAACCTAGTGTTAGGGGAGTATGGTTCATCATGAATTCTTCAATAAATAGATCCAAACACAACAATTCATTACCCTAGGCAGTCCATGAATAAATTAGAATTGATTAAACAAGTCTAACAATCAATTCATTTTTAAAACCCATCAATTCATAAGCAAGATCAATGATTTGGTGAATTGGTGAAAAGGGACACAATGTACATGAAATTGCATCAATTAACATCAACTTACTCAGCAATTTACACTTAATTAGTCATAGGCAATCACAATTTATCATCAATTTGATGTTACGAAGAAAACCCATTAGAATAGAGAAACCCTTGGAATAAGGTATTTTAGAAATCAAATTTGAGAGGACCTCTTGGGGAAAGGAAACCCAAGAGTAAATAACCCATACTTTAATGAAGATTAATCCACGAAATTCAAGTGAAATCCTATTGAAATTGGTCTCCTTCTTCAAGCTTTCTTCTCCCTTCAATGGAGGATGAAAAGATAGAGAAACTATAGAGAGGTGAGAGCTTTTGCGTTGATATGGGGATTTGATTTGAGTGAGTAAATGCGAGGGAAAACTTATTGAAAATCAATATATATACCCCGCATGAAATACACATAAGACCCCTCACTTATGTTAACCCTTTAATGAAATCAAACTTCAAATCCAAATTTCTGATTTTCGTCCGGAAATAAGTAAGCGACCTGCCCGTGACGCGAACTTGATATTTGACCAAAAGCCACCGTAGTCTGCGAAGCGGACTTGTTTCATCTATGTGTATTTTGGCTACTGTAAGCCAAGTTTGGGTCCTTTCGTGGTCCCCTAGAGTGACCCTTGGGTGGTCGGACGTAGACGTTTTTTACTACATGTATTTACCTATTTAAAGTCATTAAACAAGTTTTAGACATCATACACAATTCCTAAACCTTTCCAAAACATAAGGAGGTTTCACTAGCTCAATTAGACTAGCTTCCTGACGTCTCAGACGTTTCCGGTCGTTTTGATTCTTAAACTTCCTCAATGATTTATATACATTATTTATGAATTTAAAATAGTGTCTTCACCCTTAGACACTCATGTAAGGCTCCAGATTAGGTCTTAGACTTTCAGAGAGTTACGTTATCCCCCCCCCCCTTGGAATATTCGTCCCCGAATGACACTAAAATCTTTTGGCAGGAAAGGAATGACTCAAGACTAGCATCCATACCAACAACAGTACAATATAACTTAAATTATAATATCAATAAGGGCATTTACACATAAGAAGACTCCAATTACTACACATAAAGATCAACGTCAAAATATAAGGAATTTCCTTCTCATAAAAACATGAGTTCAACGTACAATATATGAGGCAACTATACTAGAACATAATTTACCAACATGCTTAACATCATCATAAAGATTCACCATATAAAAATTCACAACATAACTCAAAAATAAGAAGAATTGCAAATTTGCGAGCCAAAAGGAATATTTAAATTTAATTTTTCTGTAACATAAGCATATTTTGCAAAACATCACCAAAAATCAAAGAAACTTCAAATTTTGTCATTATTTTCATTATTATAAAGTAAAATAACCTTCACTAGTAAATATATGAGAATAATGGGACTGCATGTCGGCCTAGGCCTCACATGTTGCTCCCTCAACTAAGTAGTTTCTCCATAATACGTTTACGGAGGCCACCTCTTTGTTCCTCAACCTCCTCACTTGACGTTCAATGATTTCAACCAGAACATCCTCATAGGAGAGGTTATCATTCACACCAACACCTTTAGTAGGAAGAATGGACTCTGTATTACGAATGCACTTCTTAAGTATGGATACGTGGAAAATGGATGAATCGAAGATAGTTCACTAGGGAGTTTAAACTCATATGCAACCTTGCCAAACCTTGGCAAAATTTCATAGGGACCCACATAAGGAAGACTTAACTTCCCTTTCTTGCCAAATCTAACCACCCCTTTCAAGGCGAAAGTTTCAAATACACCTTATCACCCTCTTCGAATTCAAGATCTCTTCTCATATGGTCGGCATAAGACTTTTGCCGACTATAGGCTGTTTTCAAATGGTTCCTTATGATATGGGATTTATCTAAGGCATCATAGATCAAGTTGGAACTAAGAAGCAAAGACTCGCCAACCTCAAAAAACCCAATAGGAAATCTACACCTCCTAGCATACAAGACTTCATAAAGAGCAATAAAGATGGATGAATGAAAGCTATGTAACACTACTAAAGTCTAAGACATATTCTAGAGCCAAACGTTAGTGTCAAAAGCTTTATACATGGTTCTAAGGTCATAAATAATGAATACAAGTGACTTATGGTGTTTGTAAATCAAAATGTCGAGGAACGCCCATAACATTCAGTGAACTAGTCACATGGACTAGTGTGGTTCTTTGATGGTTTAAAAGAAGTGTTGATGGTTTTAACTTTAGTGTGATGATGAGTAAGAACTTTGGTGTCAAGGAAAGTTCAAAGGAAGCAATACCAAATGGGGAGTGCCAACCTTAGAAAATTTAAATATGCTACTTTACTCATTGAAAATCCTTATGCTTCATCAAGGAAAAACATACGACTAAAAAAGGCATATTTATCAAGTCAAAGAAAAAAACATACTTGTCAACATACTTTAACACATAATCCAATATAACCCTACCATCAAGTAAGTACATCACAAGCATGGATAAGAGTTCATCATATTGTAATAAAGTAAGACTACTACCTACGAATTCTCATCAAGTCAACAAGTGCAATGACCAAGCAAAGCCCCATAACCTTACTCAACAAAGTAACCCAACAAGAATCCATAACCAATACCCAACTATACATAATCTAACACTTAATGATACATAACAACGTACCTTAACAATATAGACCAAATACATGTTAATACCAATAACCATCACCACATGATATCATTTACATGTAGAGTCAACATACTATCATCATTTACATAATTATCATATACATACATAATAGAAACCTCCTAAAGCTTCCATCAAGGCAAACTAGTGCCAGGCATAGGTAGAGTCCCATACCCCTAACAAGGATAAGTCAAACATCTCAAGTCACCTTAGTTAGTTTATACTTCATTAATTCATTTTAGTTTAGGGAACACTTTCCTTAATCTATGTAGACCACAAGATCTAAGTGTGGAATCCGATCACAGAACCCTACACCGAAAAAAGGCGAACTATTTGCCAAGGTAGTACCAAAACATGAACATAGCAATTACGTAGATCCACTAGCTAGTATACCTATGGGGGAAACATAGTTCAAGAACTAGAAGATATAATTAGGACCCTCTTTATGTTAAATGCATTATAGTCTTCAGTATCAAGTGTTCATTAGTAATCCTACCTTCCCTATGTGGGAAGGGACACTCCAATCTACTTTACTCGGTGCTAAGCTAGGTACCTTTATTGAAATTACTTTAGGGTCCTTATTTATCAATAATAACTTAGCTTAGGTCATAGGGTCTAGCCCTTGTATAATCATTTTCATCATAGCTCAATAAGAATTGCATGAGTACAGTTCTTTCATCACAATTCATATAAGTGAGGTTAACACATTTCATATCACTTCATAATAAGCTACATTAGTAACTATCACCATCCTTATGACATTTACATCTTAATCAACCTCACAACAATATTCAATACATTTCAATTCTTCAGCATGCCACCCTATCAGTTCTAATGTAAGGCATACTCCATTATAACATCATTGCATAATCATAATTAACCACAAAATGAAGTAAAGAATAGGGATCATAAGACTTACGAAGTATTCTTCATAATTCTTTATCAAGGTCTTCCCATCAACCCTCAGTTCAACTCAATTAGGTCATAAAGTCATCATAATTCAATAACCAACAAAATCACATTGCCAAAAGAATCAATACATCACAATTCGAGACTAGATCAAAGCTTAAATTAGGTCAATTCATCATAACCTAGATCACTTCTCATGAACTAGAATGAAAGACTACAAATCATCCTAATTTGTTCATGATTAGTGTAAGAACATCATATAATAGCAATTCAACCAATAACCAAGTCAATTGAAATAATCACAACCTAAGTCATATTAAGATCAAACCTAGGGTTAAGGGTTGAGGGTCATGTTCTACAATTTAGACCAAACCACAAAGAACTTCGCTAATCAAGTTAAAATACATGTTAATTTATTCATTATATCCTAATAAAATCATCAAAAACTTACTTCAGAACATCAATTTTGTGATTAGATGAAACCCACTTGAAATCTCAACTTTTAGATAATACTTTCAAGGAACCCTTTGAGGAAACATATCACAAAGGTGAATAGATCTCATACCTCAAAGTTTGGTGAAAAATTGAAGGTGAAATAGTACCTTTTCAGCCCCCAAATCCCTCCCCTAGATTATCTTCAATGGTGTCCTCCAATAGAGAGAGAAAGAAGAGAGAAGGAAGAGAATTTGTTTTTGAGAGTTATGCTTACTCTAATGAAGGTTGGGTTCTTTATATAGGAGGTTAACTAACATAATTAGACTCACTTAATTCTCTAATTAACCAACTAACCCCTTAAATAATTAAATGAACTAACTTTAAAATGTGCAGCAAACTTGACCCTCACATACGAGATCTCGATCGACGGTCCGTCTGTTTGTTGACGACTAGTCCCCCCTTAGTCCTGCACACACGTCATTTTGGTCAGCGACATGTAAAGGAGAGGGCTCCATAAATTTGTCTAAGTGTGGGATGACGGTTGGGATCGATGCCCCGTTGATCCACACACTAACTGTTTATAGCCTCTCGTAGTTGCACACTGCCCAGGCAGTGTTGCCTCCTACGTGCTAGGGTCCTCCTCAAGGGCCCTTAGATGGTCCTTGGGTAGTCGTACCCGGATGTTTTCACGATAAATCTACATTAATACATGTTATACACCCTTCCACCATATTTTACTCATTTTCAACTCCTAAAAGCTAATCAAATAGGCGTAGACAAGCTAGTACCTCTTTGAACTAAATTTTCGAACGTTAGGGACGTTCTTGAAAGTTTTGTTTCTAAACTTTATACATGACCTATATTCATTAAAATGTACTTAAAACTGTTTCTAGACCTCACGACACTTATGTTAGGCTTTATGACACGCCTTGGATTCTCAAAGTGCTACATTATCCCCCTCCCCCCCCCACCAAGAACATTCATCCCCGAATGACACTAAATTTTTTTACGGGAAGTAATAGACTCAAGACTAGAAGCCCAACCAATCAACAATATAAAAAAAATCATAAAATTCCACAAGGCAATTCAAAACATCAATTACCACACATAACGCTCAACCATTTCATTATGAGGAATTTCCATCTCACAACACACATGAGCTCAACATATTCTACATCAGTCAATTACAATAAAGTTAAACTTTATCAACATGCTACAAAACTTTTCATCAAGACTCACCATATAAATATGCACAACATAACTCAAACAAGCCAAAAGCAAAATTTCAAGTTCTAGTGCACTATTCACCGTAGGCTCACTGTAACGTTGTCAAAAGTGCACATTTTTGCAATACTTCACCAAAAATCAAGAAACATCAATTTTCTAGTCATATTTATATTATTAAAAAGAATGACTAACCTAAATTATTAAAAAGATGAGGGTAAGGGGTCTTCATGTCGGCCTCGGCCTCCCATGTTGCACCCTGAACTAGGTGATTTTTCCATAACCCTTTTACCGAAACAACCTCTTTGTTCCTCAAACTCTTTGCTTGTCTATCAAGGATTTTAACCGGAACCTCATCATAGGAGAGGTTATCCTTGACACCAACACTCTCAATAGAAAGAATAGACTCGGGATCACCGATACAATTCTTTAACATAGAAAAATGGAAAAACGGATGAACCGAAGCCATTTCACTAGGCAACCTAACTTCATAAGCAAACTTACCAACCCTTTGCAAGATTTCATAGGGAACCACATAACGAGGAATCAACTTCACTTTCATGCCGAATCTAACCGCCCCTTTCATAGGTGAAATTTTTATATGCACCTTATCACTTTCTTCAAACTCCACATCCCTTCTCTTATGATCGCCATAAAACTTTTGCCGACTATAGGCCATTTGCAACCGGTTTCTTATGATATGGACTTTCTCCAAAGTCTTATAAATCAAATTGGGACCAAGACATGAAGCCTCACCCACTTCAAACAATTCAATAGGAGACCTACATCTCCTACGATACAAGGTTTCATAGGGAGCCATGGAGATGAATTAACGAAAGCTATTATTATACGCGACCTCCACCAAACGCAAATATTTATCTCAATTACCCTTGAATTCAATAATACAAGATCTAAGCATATCCTAAAGGGTTTAAATAGTACATTCCACTTGACCATCCATTTGGGGATGAAAAGCGGTACTCAAGTTCACCTTAGTACCCAAACCTTCATGGAATGACCTCCAAAACCTAGATGTGAATTGTCCACCCTGATCAGATATGATGGATAACGAAATACCATGGCGACACACAATCTAATCTATGAAGATCCTGGCATAATATTTCACTTAATAAGTAGACTTGACGAGAATAAAGGGAGAAGACTTGGTCAACCTATCCACAACCACCCATATAGAGTCATATTGCTTTTGAGTCCGAGGTGAACCCACTACAAATTACATATTTATGTTTTCCCACTTTTAAGTAGGAGCTTGGATTTCTTGTAGTAAGCCACCTGATTTTAGATGTTCGGCTTTCACTTGCTTGCAATTTGCACACAAAGTAATGAATTCCGCTATGTCCTTCTTCACACCTTCCTACCAATATATATCCCTAAGGTCATGGATCATTTTTTTCGAATCCGAATGAATGGAGTAGCGGGACCCTTGGGCTTCTTCAAGGATCCAGTTCCTAAACTCATCTACCTTAGGAACACACAATCTTCCTTTGCACCTTAAAATACCATCCCCCCTAGGGAGAACGCCTCATTAAGCTTGCCAAGGACCGATTACTTGAATTTAATCAATGATTTATCGGTGTTGTTTGAACTTCACCTCAACTATCAATGATGGCACGGAGTTATAATGAATCATGAAACCACCATTCAGAAAATTTTTGAACCTCACACCGAACCTAGACAACCTATGAACATCTTTCACTAGGTATTT
Source organism: Solanum pennellii (assembly GCF_001406875.1). NCBI lineage: Eukaryota > Viridiplantae > Streptophyta > Magnoliopsida > Solanales > Solanaceae > Solanum > Solanum pennellii. The sequence goes on from NC_028641.1 coordinate 54,880,180, forward strand.
CCTAGCTTCATCTATGTGAGACACACTACCCATAGTCGTACGACTTAGAGCATCCACAACCACATTGGCCTTGACGGGGTTAAAGAGGACACTCATGTTGTAATCTTTCAAAAATTCTAACCAACTTCTTTGTCATAGATTCAACTCCTTTTGGGTAAACACATATTAGAGACTCTTATGGTCGGTGAAGACATCGACATGGACACCATACAAGTAATGCCTCCATATTTTCAAGGCAAATACTACGAATGCTAACTCAAGGTCATGAGTTGGATAGTTTCTCTCATGCACCTTAAGTTGCCTAGAAACATAGGCTATCACCTTCCCATGTTGCATAAGAAATTATCCCAAACTCACCGGGATTCATCAAAATACACAACAACACCTTTTGTACCCTCCGGTAAGGTCAACACCAGAGCGGAGGTAAGACTATCTTTCAAGGTTTTGAAGCTCTTTTCAAATTCCTTCGACCACTCAAACTTCTTACTCTTTTCGGTCAAAGTAGTCAAGGGAGATGCAATAGACGCAAAACAATCCAAAAACCTGCGATAGCAACCCGCTAGACCCAACAAGCTCCTAATGTCGGTTGGAGTCAATTATTTAGGCAAACTTTTAACCGCTTCCGTTTTATTTGGATCAACCTCAACTCCTTCACTAGAGATGATGTGACCAAGAAATGTCACCGACCTCAACCGTAACTCACATTTTCTATACTTGGCAAATAATACTTTTAAGCTTTTGCAATACCACCCTCAAATGACCCATGTGATCACCCTCATTTTTCAAACATACCAAGATGCCTTCGATAAAGACAATGACAAATAAATATAGGTAACATCAAAACACTCTATTCATTTGGTCAATAAACATCGCTTAAGCATTTTTGAGACCAAATGACATTACTAAGAACTCGTAATCACCATAACTAGTCTGTAACTCCGTCTTTCGTATGTCCTCACCTCTTACCCTAAATTTGTGATACCCCGACCTCAAATCAATCTTAATAAAGTAGATTGCCCCTTGGAGTTGATCAATCAAGTTGTCAATCCAAAGGAGATGATACTTATTCTCAATCGCGACTTTATTGAGTTTGTGGTAATCAATAAACATTCTTAAGGACCCATTCTTCTTCTTTACAAACAAAACCAGAGCACGCCGTGGAGAAATACCAATACTTATGAATCCTTTGTCTAGTAAATCTTTGAGTTGAGCCTTGAACTCTTTCGATTCGGTCGGAGCCATCCGATAAGGAAGAATTGAAATTGGATTTGTATCCTATATTAATCGATACCAAAATCTATTTTCCGCTCGGGTGGAATACCGGAATGATAGTTAGCAAAGACCTTCGGAAATTTTGTAACTCTGGGGACCAACTCAATGGGCAAAATTTTAGAGTCTAAATCTGGGACTCTTACAATATTATATAGACAACCATTAGAGATCATTTTGCATGCTTTTGGACAAGAGATGATACAACTTCTAGGATAGAATTTCCGCCCTTCCATTCTACAAAGGGTTCATTTGGGAAGTTAAACTTCACCACCCTTGTCCTAAAATCAATAAAGGCAAAGCAAGCATGCAACCAATCCATACACAAAATAATATCGAAATCAAACATATCAAGTTCTACTAGTTCAACATAAAAAACTCTATTGGGCAAAATTATTGGGCAATTTCTATATACCCTTTTTGCAACAACCAACTCACCCACCGGAGTAGACACTATAAAAGGTTCATGCAAAATATAGGGAAAAATGTCAAACTTTTTAGCTACTAGAGGGGTAAAAAAGATAGGTTAGCACCGGGATCACGTAAAGCATATGCATCAATAGAGAAGACTTTCAACATACCGGTCACCAAGTCGAGAGAAGTCTCTTGCTCACCCATAGAGCGGAGAGCATAGAAGTGGTTCTTTTTTGGATCCTCATTTGAACCATTTGCTTGAGTTGAGAACCACCTCTATCTTTCCCCTTATCATTATGTCAATCCTTGACCTTATGTCCACGTTTTCCACAACAAAAATAATTGTCCGTCCCTTTGAGGCATTCACCATAATGCTTGTTGCCACACCTTGCACAAGTTGGTTTCCTAGTTTGTGAACTAGTGTTCCATCCTATTTGAGACATGGGGTTAGACATCCTATCATACCTAGAGTTAGGGAACTTAGATGGAACATGGCTAGAAAACCTCTTCTTGAACATAGGCTTGTCTTGAATTTCAAGCCTGCTCTTAGAAGAACCTCCATCAAAAGATCTTGATCTCTTATCCCTTTCCTCTTCCACTTGTTTGGCATGCACCATAAGGCGAGAAATGTTCATGTTGTCATGTAGCATAGCCTAATGACACTCCTCTTGCAAATCATCCCAAAGCCCCTTCACAAAGCAGCTCATTTTATCTCTTGGATCAAAAACCAAAGAAGAAGCATATTTTAACAATTTAGTGAATTTCAAGGAGCATTCATGAACACTCATATCTCCTTGGCGAAGGTTGATGAACTCTACCACTTTATATTCCCTTATCTCCCTAGTAAAGAATCAATAAAGAAAAGCTTTCCTAAAGATCTCCCAAGTCACTAGACCATCCCTTAATGGCCTATTATCCCTCCGTTGGACATACCATACTTGAGCCACATCCTAGTGTTGATAAGTGGCTAACTAGTCCTTCTCACTAGTGGATAACCCCATAGACAAGAGTACCTTATAAACTTCATCAATGAACTTTTAGGGGTCTTCATCAACCTTATACCCATAGAAAGTAAGAGGATTCTTCCTCCTGAAATCCCTTAAATGGGATTCCATGGTAGTGACTTGTTGATGAGCTCGGGGTACAACCTCCCGATTAGCTTGGGTCATCATAGCTTGAGTTTGAACACTTGTGTCTTGGGCTTGAGTAGTAATGGCTTCGGCCATTTGAACAAGAATAGCCCTTATGTCATTCATCGCCATTGGTGGAGGATTGACCGGAGCTTGATCAACATTAACATCTTCTTCAAGAGATGAAACTTGATCATCACGGGGGGGAGCTCCCACATTGGCAATCACTTCTTCAAGCTTGGGATTGCTTTCCCCAAGAGGTCCTCTCAAAGATGAAATTCAATTACTCAAATTCTAAGGGTTTTCCTCTACAAAAGGTTTTCTCCTAAAGTCGAAAATTGATGATTGATTATGTTGAATTATGATTGCCTATGACTAATCTAGTATATAATATAGTGCAATTCATATTAATTGTGGGAATTGTGCATAGATCGTGTTGTTTCCCCAATTTTCGCAAATCTTGGCTCTTAATTGTAAATTTAGAGGAATAATGAATGTGTTTATTATTGTAGTCATCTTATTTAATTTATGTGCAGACTATTGACTTGTATTGTTGGGTTTAGAGCTAGTTCTTGAAGAATTCATGATGAACCCTTTTCGCGTAACTCTAGGTTTTAATCTTGAATTGAATTGTACATTAGTGTTTTGGTTTGCTTAGTTTGTGAATTACTTTCCTATGATGTTATTATGCTAATCATAAGTAGTATGGAATATTACACCCATTGTAGGGTTGAGTATGAGGGTTGATGGTAATAACTTGATGTTTGCTTATGAAGGAGACTTGGTCAGTCTTGTAATCTAAACTCTTTACCTCAATTATGGTTACTTGTAATTAAGTGATGATGTTGTATTGAAGTATACCTTACATTAGGATTGATAGGGTCGGTTTAATGTTGAATTGAAATGTCTTGACTATGGTTTGTGAGGTGTGGCCTATGATATAAATGTTATACGGATGGTGCTGACTTACCAATGTGTCATATGATGAATGATTATGTAATTCTGCTAACCTCACATGCATGAATTGTGATTAAAGGAAAATACGCATGCAATTCTTATTGATCTATGATGATGATGATTATATAAGGGATAGACCTTATGACCTAAAATAAGTTTCATAATAAAGGTTGAATTAAAGACAATTGAAAAGGAACATTAGCTTAGCACAAAGATAACTTGACATTGGGAGGTGTTGACTTTCCATAGAGGAAGATTCACCCTATAGTTCCACATGAGGTGTTGACTAACCTATGAGGGATAATCACCCTATGGATTTTCATGAGAGGAGGATCCAATATCCAAGTTACATGTGGAGAGTTAATACCTATATCTTAGTTCCTTAAAGCATATTTCCCCAATAGGAAGACTAGCTAGTAGATCCACCTAGAAAGCTATGCTTATTTTATATTATACTTTGGACGGTAGAACACCTTACATCGTTGTCAGGTTTTACAACACTGGATTTCACAATTAGCTCTTACGGTCTATATAGGTTACGGAAAGTTTTACCTAAAATAAAATGAAGTAATGAAGTACAAACAACCTAGGGTAACTTAAGAGGTTTGACATAGCCTAGGTAAGGGTATGGGACTCTACTTATGCCCAAGCAAGGCTAATGTGGTAGCGGATGCTTTAAGTAAGTTGTACATGGGAAGTGTGTCCCATGTGGAAGAATCCAAGAGAAACCTTGTGAAATATGTTCATAGGTTGGCTCATTTAGGGGTTCAAATTGAATGTTGTCCAAATGGTGGTATATCATAACTCTGAGTCGTCTTTGGTGGTTGAGGTGAAGTCTAAGCAACACCTTGATTCACTATTGATGGAGTTAAAAGAATCGGTTCTTGGTAATATGAATGAGTCATTCTCCCAAGGGTGAATGGTGTTCTTAGGTATCAAGGGAGATTGTGTGTGCCTAATGTGGATGACTTCGGGAGTAGGATTCTTGAGGAAGCTCATGGGGACCGTTACTTAATTCATTTGGGTTCTACAAAGATGTACTATGACCTTAGAGAAGTGTTTTGGTAGATGCCTAAAAAAGGGATATTGTGGAGTTCTTTGCAAAGTCTCCCAATTGTCAACAAGTGAAGCCGGAGCACCAAAAACTGAGTGGTCTACTACAAGAAATCAAATTTCCTACTTGTAAGTGGGAAGATATTAATATGGATTTCGTAGTAGGTTTGTCTCGAACTTGAAAATATTATGAATCTATATGGGTGATAGTGCATAGATTGACCAAATCCGCTCACTTTATTCCCATTAAGTCTACTTGTTCGGCGGAAGATTATGCAAGGATCTATATTGAATAGATAGTGAGTCTTCATGGGGTTCCTTTGTCCATCATATAAGATAGAGGTTCTCAATTTACATCAATATTTTGGAGATCTTTTGAAAAGGGTTTGGGTACTCAAGTGTAGTTAAACAACGCTTTTCATCCTCAAACAGATGGTCAAGCGGGGTGAACTATTTAAACTCTTGAAGATATGCTTAGAGCTTGTATCATTTATTTTAAGGGAAATTGGGATGTGCATTTCCCTTTGGTGGAGTTCTCATATCATAATAGTTTTCATTCATCCATCTTTACGGCTTTTTATAAAGCTTTATATGGTAGGAAGCCTAGGTCTCCTATTCAGTGGTTTGAAGTTGGTGAGTCTTCTCTTCTTTGTCCCAATTTTATTTATAATAATTTGGAGAAAGTTCATACCATAAGGAACCGGTTACAAATAGCCTATAATTAGCAAAAGTCTTATGTCGATCATAGGAGAAGAGATTTAGAGTTTGAAGAGGGTGATAAGGTGTACTGGAAATTTCGCCTATGAAAGGGGTTGTTAGATTTTGCAAGAAAGGGAAGTTTGTCCTCGTTATGTGGGTCCCTATGAAATCTTGCAAAGGGTTGGTAAGGTTGCTTATGCGTTGAAGCTTCCTAGTTAACTATCTTCGATTCATCCGGTTTTCCATGTTTCGATGCTTAAGAAGTGTATCGATGATCCCTAGTGTATTCATCATATTGAGGGTCTTGCTATGAAGGATAACCTCTCTTATGAGGAGATTCGAGTTGAAATCCTTGATCATCAAGTGAAGAGGTTGAGTAACAAAGAGGTGACCTCCGTAAAAGTGTAATGGAGAAACCACCTAGTTCAGGGAGCAACATGGGAGGCCTAAGTTGACATTAAGTCCCGTTATTCTCATCTCCTTACTAGTGAAGGTTAGTTGTTCTTACTTATGATGAAAATAATGACTAAATATTCACTTGTTATAATCTTTTTGTGTCATTGCAGTGAAGTTACTGTGAAAATTTCCATATTGACTTAAAAATTTGCAATTCTTCTTGTTTGAGTTATGTTGTGCATTTTGTTATTATGAGTCTTTATGAAATGATATTGATCATGTTTGTAAGGTGAGTTTTTGCATAATTGACTCATAAATGGGATGTTGAGCTCATGTTATTGAGAAGGAAATTCTTCATAATGTGATTTTGAGCCTTATGTGTGAATAGAAGTTTGTAAATTGCTATGTGTGAAAATACCATGATTGAAGTTTTCACTCATATGGTTATCTATTGTTATTTGTTGGGCTCCTAATCTTGAGTATACTCCTTTCTTCTAGAAGATTTTAGTGTCATTTGGGTACGAATGTTCCTAGGGGGGGGGGATAATGTAACACTCCAAATATCAAAGACATGTTCTAGATCCTAATATAAGTGTCAAAAGGTTTAACACGGGTCTAAGGTCATAAATAATGAATATAAGTAATTTAGGGAGTTTGCAAATCAAAACGTGAAGGAACGCCCATGACATCCGGTGAACTAGTCACATCGACTAGTGTCGTGCTTTGATGGTTTAAAAGAAGTGTTGATGGTTTTATCATAGTGTGATGATGAGGAAGAACAGGTGTCAATGAAAGGTCAAAGGAAGCATGACCAAGTGGGAAGTGCCATCCTTCGAGGGCAAACCAATGCTATGAGGCAAAGGATGCCCAAGAAAGGAGGCTACTACCTCACCCTTCACGGGCATGACCACAGCTTGTGGTGTCAACCAAGTCAAGGTGGGGAGCTTGTGAAGAATATTTATCCATCGGGGGAGTTCCTACGGAAGCCTAGCTACTTCCCAAGACACCACGAGTAACTCTAAGACTCGTGGTTAACTTGATGGAATGAAATGTGCTTCCGTGAAAAGGCCTTAGTAAAAAGGGTGGTGAGTTGGTGAGTAAATGGGAGCTCTTGTCTAAGAGCACCACGAGACACTTGATGGATCGTGGTGCATCTTCACGGAAAGGCCAAGCTCCTTCATGGTCTTGCTTTTGTTGGAGAAATGGAGATGCTCCTGCCTCCACTCTTCACAACCACCACCACGACCCATCAAGCTCTTCAAGAGTTGTGAAGTGGGGCTTGAAGTGGGACGGGGTCTCATAGTGAAGTTAAGTTGGACTTCACTTGTCAAAGTCAAACTTAATGAGGGGTAGTTTGGGTATTTTATGGGTTGACTATATATTGACTTTAGGTCAATTTTACTTCTTTCCCACTCAAATCATAAACCCAAATCCCTCTCACTTCTCTCTACTTTCTCTCTCTCCATTCATCCTCCATTGAAGAACAAGAAGCTTTGGGAAGAAGACAAAGGCTCCAAGGTTTTCACTCAATTTTTGTAAATAAAGCTTCAACAAGGTATGAGTTCTGGATTTTTGGGATTCCTTTCCCCAATATGTCCTCTCAAAGAGGAATTTAATTACTCAAATTTCAAGGGTTTTCCTCTACAAATGGTTTTCTTCTAAAGTCGAAATTGATAATTGATTATGTTAAATTATGATTCCCTATGACTTATACACAATATATTATTGTGTAATTGATATTAATTGTGGGAATTGTGAATAGATCATGTTCTTTCCCCAATTTCCCCAAGTTCTAGCTGTTACTTGTAAATTGAAGAGGAATAATGAATGTGTTGATTACTGTAGTAATCTTATTCAATTTATGGGCTGCCTAGGAAATCGTATTGTTGGGATTAGACCTAGTTCTTGAAGAATTCATGATGAACCCTTTTCCCCTTAACCTTAGGTAGTGATATTTAATTGAATTGTACATTATTATTGCAATTGGTTTGGTTAGTGTGTGAATTACAATCCTATGATGTTATTATGCTAATAATCAGTGGTATGGTGATATAACACCAAATGTGGGGTTGAGTATGAGGGTTGATGGTACGACATTAATGTTGACTTATGAAGGAGACTTGGTAAGCCTTTTAATCTCAACTCTTTACCTCAATTATTGTTATTTGTAATTAAGTGATATGTTGTATTGATATATACCTTATGTTAGGATTGATAGGGTTTGTATGATGTTGAACTGAATGTCTTGATTATGGTTTGTGAGGTGTTGGCTAAGATGTAAATGTTACAAGGATGGTGATGACTTACCAATGTGCCTTATAATGAATGATTATATAACTGTGCTAACCTCATGTGTATGAATTGTAATGAAAGGAAAATACTCATGCAATTCTTATTGAGCTATGATGATGATAATTATATAAGGCATAGACCTTATTACCTATACTAAGTTTTGATAATAAAGGATGAATTAAAGATATTTCAAAAGGGACGTTAGCTTAGCAATGAGAGAACTTTACATTCGGAGGTGTTGACTTTCCATAGAGGAAGATTCACGCTATAGTTCCACAGGAGGTGTTGACTCCCTTATTAGGGATACTCGCCACATGGATTCTCATAAGAGGAGGCTCCAATTGCCAAGTGGCATGTCGAGAGTAAACAGGTATCTCTTAGTTCCTTAAACTATGTCTCCCCCATAGGAAGACTAGCTAGTGGATCCACCTAGAAAGCTATTTTTGTGTTTGGTTCTACTTTTGTCGATAGACCACAGTCCATTGGTGTAAGGTTTTACAACACCGGATTTCACACTTAGCTCTTGTGGTCTATGTTGGTTAAGGAAAATTTTCCCTAAACTAAAATGAATTAATGAATTACAAACCAAGAAGGGTGAGATAAGAGGTTTGACTTAGCCTAGGTATGGGTATGGGACTCTACCTATGCCTTGCACTCGTTTACCTTGAGGGAAGCCTTATGAGGTCGTTCTTATGTATGTATATGCTTATTAATGCATATGATGATCTTAAATGTTAATGAAACCATATGAAGTTGAATTTACTTGTGAATATATGTTTTGTCTATATTGCTTAAGTATGAAGTAATGTACTCCTAATGATATGATATATGAAGTTGGTCATTGGTCATGGTTCTAGTTAGGTTTACTTGATTAAGTAAGGTTATGGGGCTTTGCTTTGTCATTGCACAAGTGGACTTAATGAGGGTCATGAGTAATGGTCTGTCTTTTGTTATATTGTAATGAACTCTTATTCATGCTTGTGATGTTATGACTTTAAGTTAGAGTTGTATTTGATTATGGTTTCAAGTATGTTTATCTGCATGTTACTTGCTTTTGACTTAAGGTGGTATGGTATTGTATATCACATGCTATTGACTTGATGAATATGCATTAATGACTTGTATTGGTTCTTGAATATACATAACATTTTTAAAATGTAAAATACCATATTTTAATGAACTATACTTTTTCGCATGATTTGACATTATATGTGCATATGGTCTCATACTTAGTAAATGTGATGTGCCAACCCAATTTCCTCCCTTTTCCTAAACATTTTGGGTTCCGGTCGTTGAAGGATTTTGAGACAATTTTGAAGAAGACTTGAAATTTCTCAATCTTTCAAGTTGTGTAGGTCCTCACTTTCCAAGGGCAATGCCAATATCAAACTTATGAAGTTGTTTTTAGCTTTAAGACTTCTATGTTCTTCCTTTTTATTTGAGTACGAATTGTATAATCTATATGTGGCTTTATTACATTGATGTATGAAATACGCCCAATTGATATACTACTGTTTTATATGACTTTGAAATGATACACTCTTTTAAGACTTTGGTAAGTATCTTATATATCTATTGTGCAATAAAAGTAGAAGACAATGTAATCTTTTTGTACGACGGGTGTATGTATACTTGATATGAATATACATTATGTGTATGTAGAGGTTTATGTAAACCTCAACGTAGAAGAAATGAATAATTTTATATTTTTCCGCATTTAGACCTATGAATTTAATAATGTAATCTAAGAAAAATTGTCTTAATCCTTAAAGAGGACGATGACACCGGTTACGTCTAGGGGTGCTCCTCGGATGTGACACTATTGTTATATGAGAACTCCACCAAAGGCAAGTGCTCATGCCAATTTCTCTTATAGTCAATGATATATGCTTTAAACATATCTTCAAGACTTTGAATCGTACATTCCGCTTGACCATCTTTTGAGGATGAAAAGCGGTGGTTAAATTCACTTGAGTACCCAAACCTCTTTTTAACAACCTCCAAAACCTAGATGTAAATTGAACACCTCTATCTGATATGATGGAAAAAGGAACTCCATGAAGACTCACTATCTTGTGAATATATATCCTTGCATAATCTTCCGCCGAATATGTAGACTTAAGGGGAATAAAATGAGAGGATTTGGTCAATCCATCCACTACTAACCATATAGAATCATATTGATTTAGACTTCAAGGCAACCCAACTATGAAATCCATGTAAATATCTTCCCATTTCAAAGTAGGAATTTGGATTGCTTGTAGTTAACCACTCAGCATTTGATCTTCGGCCTTTACTTGTTGACAATTGGGACACTTTGCAACAAACTCCGCAATATCCCTTTTTAGGCCATCCCACCAAAACAGTTCTCTAAGGTCATACATCTTTGTATAACCGGGAAAAATAGAGTTATGGTCCCCATGAGCTTCATCAAGGGTCATAATCCTTAAATCATCCACATTAGGCACTTACAATTTTCCTTGATACTTGAGAACACCATCTTCCCCTTGGGAGAATGACTCATTCACCTTACCACGAACCGATTGTTTCAACTCCATCAATAATGGATCAAGGTGTTGCTGAGACTTCAACCACCAAAGATGACTCAGAGTTACTATGTACTACCATACCATCATTTAGAAAACATTCAATTCTAACCCCTAAACGTGCCTACCTATGAACAACTTTCACTAGGTTTCTATTGGATTCTTCCACATAGGACACACTTCCCATATACAACCGACTTAGAGCATCCGCTACCACATTAGCCTTGCTGGGGTGATAGATAATACTCATGTCATACTCTTTCAACAACTCTAACAATCTCCATTATCGGGGAGTACACTTCTTTTCAGTGAATACATACTGGAGACTTGTTTGATCCATATACACCTGAACATGAACCCCATTGAGATAATGCCTCCATATTTTAAAGGAAAATAACACGACCGCTAACTCAAGGTCATGAACTTGAGTAGCCTAGAAGCATAGGCTATAACATTTCAATGTTGCATTAGAACAAACGCCAACAAGACTTAGGATCCATAACAATAGATCACGAAAACCTTAGTTCCTTCGGTAGAGTCAATACCGAAGCGGAAGTAAGCCTATCCTTCAACATTTGAAAGCTCTTTTCACCTGCCTCTGATCAATCAAATTTCACATTCTTTTGGGTCAAGGTTACCAAGGGGGAAGCAAGAGATACAAACCCCTCGACAAAACTTCTAAAATAACCGTCTAGGCCTAAGAAACTCTTAATATCCGTAGGTGCCAAGGGTCTAGGCTAATTTTTCACCATTTCGGTCTTCCTTAGATCAACTTCTACACCTTCACTATAGATGATATGACCAAGAAATAGTACCGACCTCAACCAAAACTCATATTTTCTATACATGGCAAATAAATGGTATTCCTTAAGAACTTTCAAAACCACTCTCAAGTGCTCCATGTGTTCACTCTCATTTTTCGAATATACCAAAATGTCGTCAATGAAGACAATGAAAAATGAATCTAGGTAATATCGAACAATCCTATTCATTAGGTCCATAAACCCCGTCGGAGCATTAGTGAAACCAAACGACATTACTAAGAACTCATAGTGAACATATCTAGTCCAAAATGCCGTCATGGGAATATCTTCACCTCTCACCCTAAGTTCATGATATCCCGATCACAAGTCAATCATGGAAACGTAACTCGAACCATGTAGTTGATCAAATAAATAATCAATTCGAGGGAGAGGATACTTGTTCTTGATTATGACTTTGTTAAGTTGACGATACTCGATGAGCATTCAAAGAGACCCATCCTTCTTCTTCACAAACAATACCCCACATGAAGAAATTCTAGGCCTAATAAATCCCTTGTCTAGCAATTCTTTGAGTTGAGCCTTCGACTCTTTCGATTCGGCCGGAGCCATCCCATAAGGAGGAATTGAAATGGGATTTGTATCTGGTTGCAAATCAATACGACAATCAATTTTCCGTTCGAGAGGAATACTTGGAAGATTATTAGGATAGACCTCTGTGAATTCCCTCACTACGGGGTCCGACTCAATGGAAGGAGTTTTGGAGTCTAAATATTGGACTCTTACTATATGGTATAAACGCACTTTAGAGATCATCCTACAAGCTTTTAAAAAAGAAATGATACGACCTCTAGGAATACAATTTCCCCCCTTCCAATCTAAAACGAGTTCATTTGGAAAGTTAACCTTCACCACCCTTATTCTACAATCTATAGAAGCAAAGCAAGAATGCAACCAATCCATACCAAAAATAACATCAAAATCAACCATATATAGTTATACTAACTCCACATGAGTAACTCTATTGGGCAACATTATAAGAAAATTTCTAAATACACTCTTAGCAACATGCAACCAATCCATACAAAAATAACATCAAAATAAACCATATATAGTTATACTAACTCCAAATGAGTAACTCTATTGGGCAACATTATAAGAAAATTTCTATATACACTCTTAGCAACCGGAATTTGATCATCCATAGAAACTTCTTCAAGTGGAGGCACTTGGTTTTCTTGTGCTCCCACATTAGCGATGTCTTCCTTGGATATTCTTGAAGCTACTCTTTGGGTATTCATACCTACAACCACCGTACAAGGCTTAGGTGAAAGCACACATTAAGTACACTTTAGAGGCACTACATAAAATTACAAGAAGATGAGACTTTCCTAAGCATTACATAGTTCCTCATTAATAAGTGTGACATGCCTCACAATTATGAATAAGAATATACTTACATATGGATTCTTGAGACATCATTCCTAAAGATATTCAACCTCACGCTATGATACCAATTTTGTCTCATCTGGGGAGCCTCCCCTAGACATAACCAGCGTTATCATCCTCGAAGAGGACTAAGACTAGCCTCTTAGCATACATCATTACATTCATAGGTTAAACATTTGGAAAATTTAAAACATTTAGATTACTTCTACATTTATGTTTACTTAGACCTCTCGCTTACACATTACATATATATATAAATATACATATATATATATATATATATACATATATATATATATATATATATA
>NC_028641.1:54894135-54905981 GCF_001406875.1 Solanum pennellii
TATATATATATATAGCGAATGTACATAGACCCTTTGTATAAGAAGATCATATAGTCTTCTAATTTTATTTCATATACATGGTATAGGAACATCATATCATAAAAATGTCTATAATATGTCTCAGATTAGACCATCTAGAACGAATTCCACAATTGGGCTTAACCTATACTCATTACAATTAAGAGCCTCATATGGGCTATACAACAATTGTCTTGAAATGAAAAGGAATGAACAAAGAGTCTTATTCTAGAACAATATAATTCTCTTGATAATGGCATTGTCCTCAGAAAAGTGAGGACCTACCGAAGTCTTGGGAAATATCAAAGTAGTCTTCAAAAGACCTTCTATGAGCTCAACGGCCGGATCCTACATTTGGAGTAAACGTAATAGATGGGTTAGTATACACTTGTACTAAGTATGAGTATATGCACATAAAACAAATGAAATCATGCTAAAGAGGTCATTTCATTAAGACATGCTACACTTCTTTTGGAAAGCCTTATGCACATTCAGGAAACTAATACAAGTCATTATGGCATATTCATCAAGTCACATGAATATCAATGTACTTGAACCCATAATCAAATATAACTCTATTATCAAGACATAACATCACAAGGATGAATAATAATTCATTAAAACATAACCAAAGCAAGACCATTACTCATGACCCTCATTAAGTCCACTTTTGCAACAAGTAAGCAAAGCCCCACAACCTTACTTAGTTAATTAAACCTATCAAGAAACATAACCAATGTCCAACTCAACATAACATATTATGAAGAGTACATAATATCATACTTTAGCAATAGAGACCAAATACATGTTCATAAGAGTAACCAACATCCCATAGTGTCATTTACATGTAAGATCATCACATTATCATCATTTACATTTATAAGGATATAAATAAATAAGAACAACCTCCTAAGGATTTCCTCGAGGAAATTAGTGCAAGGCATAGGTAGAGTTCCATACCCCTACCTAGGCTAAGCCAAACCTCTTAAGTAACCCTAGTTAGTGTTTACTTCATTACTTCATTTTTACTTTCGGGAACAATTTCCTTAACCAACATAGACCACAAGAGCTAAGTGCGGAATCCGGTGTTGTAAAACCTTATACAGATAAAAGGTGGTCTACCATCCAATGTAGAACAAAACATAAATGTAGCTTTCTAGGTGGATCCACTAGCTAGTCTTCCTGTGGGGGCAACATAGTTTAAGGAACTAAGAGATATGTATGAACTCTCTACGTTCCACTTAGCAGTTGGAGCCTCATGTAATGAGAATCCATAGGGTTATTATCCCTCATATGTAGAAACACCTCATGTGTAACTATAGGGTGAATCTTTCTCTATGGAAAGTCAACACCTCCCATTCTCAAGTTCTCTCGGTGCTAAGCTAACGTCCTTTTTGAAATGTATTTAGTTTCTTTATTAAATATCATAGCATAGATTAGGTCATAGGGTCTATCCTTTATATAATAATCATCATCATAGCTCAATAAAAACTGAATGAGTATTTTCATTTCATTATAATTCATACATGTGAGGTTAGCACATTTACATTTCACATAATTATAAGGAAAATTCTAAGTTATCACAATCCTAATAACATTTACATTTTTGCCTATATCTCACAAATCATAGTCAAGAAATTTCAATTCAACATCATACAAACTCTATCAATCTTAATAGAAGGTATACTTCAATACAATATTAGAAGTTAATCACATGTAACCATAATTGAAGTAAAGAGTTGAGATCAAAAGAAAATTTTAGCGGCTCATATTTCAAATAAAGATCACTGCATGGAAAACTCGTATTTTTAGGGGGTTGTCCTCACTGGTTTGCGAAAGCAATGACAAATCTCCTTCGCAATCCATAATCCATGGTTTTACCATCAACCATTCAATTCAACAGAATAATGGGTATAACATCATCATACAATAGTAATTAACAATATAGCAAGATCAATTACATAATCACTATCCAATTAACTTCAATTCATAAACTAAAGTTAGGGTGATAGGGTTCATTATGAATTCTTCAAGAAATAGATCCAATCCTTACAATACATTACCCTAGGCAGTCCATAAATGAATCAGAATTGATAAAACAAGTCTAACAATCAATATATTCTTCAATTCCCATAAGTTCATAAGCATGATCAAAGATTTGGTGAATTTGGGTAAAAAGAGATGATCTACATGAAATTGCATCAAATAACATAAATTAAACAACAATATACATTTAATTAGTCATAGTCAATCACAATTTTTCATCAATATGAAGTTTAGAAGAAAACCCATTAGAATTGGAAAACCATTGTAATTGAGTGTTTTAGAAATAAACTTTCAGAGGATTTTTTAGGGAAAGGAAACCCACGAGTGAATAACCCATACCTTAATGAGGATTAATCCACGAAATTCAAGTGAAATTCTATTGAAATTTGTCTTCTTCTTCAAGATTTTTTCTTCCTTCAATGGAGGATGAATTGAGATAGAAACTAAAGAGAGGTGAGAGCTTTTGTGTTTTGATATAGGTATTTGATTTGAGTGAGTAAATGTGAGGGAAAACTGACTGGAAATCAATATATACACCCCCATGAAATACCCAAAATATCCCTGACTTATATTGATCATTTAATGAAGTCAAACTTCAAATTTTAGTCGGGAACAAGTTCGCGATGCGGAGCTTTTCCCGCATGGATTTTTAAATAAATTTTCTAGACGGTAGAGTCCACGACCTGAACGCGATGCGAACTTGAGATTTTACCAAAATCCACCCAAGTCTGCAACGCGGACTTGTTTCATCTATGTGTATTTTGGCTGCTGATTTGGAAACTTGCCAATCTAAGTTTGGGTCCTTTTATGGACCCCTAGGGTGACCCTTGGGAGTCGGACCAGGAAGTTTTTACTCAATGTGCATGGTTTTACATATTTAATGTAATTTTACATGTTTTAGACCTCATATACCAGTCGTTAACCTTTCCAGAATCTAAGGACATTTCACTACTTCAATTAGACTAGCTTCCGAACGTCTTGGATGTTTCATGTCGTTTTGTTTCTTAAACCTCCTAAATGACTTGTATACATTATATATAATCTTAAAACAGTGTCTTCACCCTTAGAAAATCATTTTAGTCTCTAGATTAGGTATTGACTTTCGGAGTGTTACAACTGTGACCTACATTAAGTTATGATGATTAATAAAGGTATTAAAGATATATAAAAAAGGGACTTTAGCTTAGAATCGAGTGAACTAGAGTGAGGAGTTTCCCTTCCCACATAGGGAAGATAGATCACGAATGCCCTTTTGAGATAGAAGACTACAATGCATGTATCATAAAGTGGGTCCCAACTATATCTCCTAGTTCTTGAACTACGTTGCCCCCATAGAAATACTAGCTAGTGGATACACGTAGATTCTATGTTCATGTTTTGGTACTACCTTGTCAAGTAGTCTTCATTCTTTCGGTGTAGGGTTCCATAATACCTAATTCCACATTAGCTGATATGGTCTATGTCGGTTAAGGTAAGATAATCCCTAAAGGAAAAATGAAGTAATGAATTAACTTTAACTTGGATGACATTAGGGGTTCACCTTAGTCTAGGTAGGGGTATGGGACTCTGCCTATACTTTGCACTAGTTAGCCTTAAAGGGCATCTTAGAGGATGTTCTTCTAAATGTAAATCATATGTATATGATGATCTTATATGTTGATGGTACCCTATAATGTTGAATTCACTTATGAATATATGATTGGTCTATATTTCTAAAGTATGATATTATGTACTCTTAATGATATGATGTGTGAAGTTGAAACTGTGTTATGGTTCTTCTTAGGTTTACTTGATTGAGTAATGTTATGGGGATTTGCTTAGTCATTGCACAAGTTGACTTAATAAGGGTTCCTAAGTAGTTGTTTTGCTTTGGTCATGTTGTAATGAATTCTTATTCATGCTTGTTGAGCTTATACTTGATGATGGAGTTGTCTTTATTATATTTTCAAGTATGTTAGTATGCATGATTGGTTTGGTTAGAGTTAGTATGATCAACATCGTCTTGACTTAACGATTATACATAAATGGTATGTATTGATTCTTGACTATGCATAAGGCATTCCAAATGTAAAATAGCATGCTTTAAATGAAATGTCCCTTGTAGCATGATTTGATATTGTGAGTTCATATGGTCTCATACTTAGTACAAGTGGTATACTCACCCCATTTTTCTCTCTTTTCCCCAATATTTTAGGTTCCGGTCATTTAAGGGCTTTTGAGACGACTTTGAAGAAGTCTTGAAATTCTAACTCATCAAAGTTTGGTAGGTCTTCACTACCCGAAGACAATGCCAATATCAAGCTTTTGAATATTTTTCTAGTTATAAGACTTCTATGTTCTTTCCTTTTTATTTGAGTACTAAAGATTGTATAGCCTCTATGTGGCTGTGTTACATTGATTTATTGGATATTCCCAATTGATATATTCTTGTTTAAGATGGTTATGATATGAGACACTCTTTTTAGACTATGTTAAGTATCTTATAAACCTATGTGCAATAAAAGTTGAAGACTATGTAATTTTATTATACGAAGGGTCTATGCATAATAGATATGAATATATTATGTGTATGCGAGAGGTCTATGTATACCTCATGATAGATATAGAAAAGTTTTTAAATGTTCTGCATTTTTAACCTATGAATGTAATGATGTAAACTAAGAGGCTAGTCTTAGTCCTCTTCAAGGAAGACGACACCGGTTACGTCTAGGGGGTACTCCCCGGATATGACAAACTTGGTATCAGATGAGGTTGAATATCTTTAAAGTCGATATCTTACTCAACCACGTCTATATAGATTCTTACTCATAATTGGGAAGCATGATATACTTATGTATGGGAAACTATATGATGCTTACGAAACTCTCATTTTCTTGGAAATCAATATCATGCCTCTAAAGTCTTTGTACTATATGCCTTTAGCATCTAATCCTTTTATTGTGATTATAGGCAATGAAATACTCAAAGAACAGCCACTCAAAGACATGATGAAGAGATTTCCAATGAGGGAGATCCTCCCCATGGTAATCAATTCCGTCCTTTTGAAGAAATTGTTAATGATTACCAAGCTCCGATCAATCCTCCACCTATGATGGATGGTGACATAAAGGTTTGTTTTGACAAATTTCTCAAATCATTACTACAAAAGCACAAACCGTCACTAATCAAGCACA
The DNA here is from genome assembly GCF_001406875.1 of Solanum pennellii. Taxonomy (NCBI): domain Eukaryota; kingdom Viridiplantae; phylum Streptophyta; class Magnoliopsida; order Solanales; family Solanaceae; genus Solanum; species Solanum pennellii. The sequence goes on from NC_028641.1 coordinate 54,899,373, forward strand.
ATCCATGACGGACCAAGCTAATTGGGAGGTTGTACCTCGAAGAAACCAACAAGTTGGAACCATGGCCTCCCATTTGACAAATTTCAGTAGAATTATTCCCCCTACATTATATGGGTACAAAGTTGAGGAAGACCCCAAATAGTTCATTGATGAAGTCAACAAGATTCTCTACGCTATGGGGGTTGACTACTAGTGAGAAGGCCGAGTTAGCCACTTATCAACTCAAATATGTGGCCCAAACTTGGTACGTCCAATGGAGAGACAATAGTCCTTTAAGGGGAGGACTAATGAAATGGGAGATTTTCAAGAAGGCTTTTCTTGATAGTTTATTTTCTAAAGAGAAGAGGGAAGCCAAAGTGGAAGAATTCATCAACCTTCGTCAAGTAGGTACGAGGGTACTTGAATACTCTTTGAAATTTACTAGATTGTCAAAGTATGCTCCTTCTTTTGTTTTCAACCCTAGAGATGAAATGAGCCACTTTGTGATGGGAGTGTCAGATTACTTGAAAGAAGATTGTTGTTTGTTTATTCTACGTGATAATATGAAAATTTCTCATCTCATGGTTCAAGCCCAACAATTTGAATAGAACAGGATTAAGAGGAAGAGTAAGGATGCCAAACAGGCAAGGTCTTTTGATGGTGGTTCTTCAAAGGGTATGCTTGATGTCCAAGACAAACCTGGGTTCAAGAAGAGGTTCTCTAATCATGTTTCTTCCAAGTTCCATAAGGCTCGGGATAATAGTGTGTCTAACCCTAAGTCTCAAAAGGGAAGGGGTACTAGTTCACCAACCAAGAAGACAACTTGTGGAAAGTGTGGCAAGAAGCGTTATGGGGGATTGCCTCGTTTGGATGGACAATTGCTTTGGTTGTGGAAAGAGTGGACACAAGGTTAGGGATTTCCCAAATGTGAAGTGTCAATACAACGGTATTGTTCAAGCTCAAGCAAGTTGTACTAATGATGCTCCGAAGGAGAATCCCTTTTATTTTCTCTACTCTAGAGGTGAGAATGGACTTCTCCCGATTTGGTGACGTGTATGTTGAAAGTCTTCTCAATTGATGTATATGCTTTACTTGTTCCCGGTGCTACCTTGTCATTTGTTACTCCTCTAGTAGCTAAAAAGTTTGGCATTTTTCCTTACATCTTGAATTAACCTTTTATGGTGTCTACCCCGGTGGATAAGTCGGTGGTTGCAAAAAGAGTGTATATAGATTATCCTATAATGTTGCCCAAAAGATTTACTCATGTTGAACTAGTAGAACTTTTTATGTTTGATTTTGATGTCATTTTGGGTATGAATTGGTTGCATGCTTGTTTGGCTTTAATAGATTGTAGAACTAGGGTGGTGAATTTTAACTTTCCAAATGAGCCCATTTTAGAGTGGAAGGGGGGAAATTCTATTTCCAGAGGTCGTATCATTCTTATTTTAAAAATTTTAGGATGATCTCTAAAGGGTATTTATACCATATAGTAAAAGTAAAATATTTTGACTCCGACATTCCATAAATTGGGTCGGTCCCCGTAGTGAGGGAATTTGTAGAGGCCTTTCCTAATGATCTTCCTGGTATTCCTCCCGAATGAGAAAATTGATTTTAGTATCGACTTTCTACCGTATACAAATCCCATTTCAAATCCACTCTATCGGATTGCTTTAGCAAATTGAATGATTTGAAAGCTGAAGTCAAAGATTAACTAGACAAGGGATTTATTTTGCCTAGTATTTCTCCATGGGGTGCTCCGGTATTGTTTGTGAAGAAGAAGGATGGGTCCGTTAGAATGTCTATAGATTACTCTTAACTCAACAATGTCACTATCAAGAACAAGTATCATCTCCCTCGGATATGAATTATTTTATAAACTCCAAGGTGCGAGTTATTTTTCCAAGATTGACTTGAGATCTAGATATCACCAACTTAGGGTGAGAAGTGAAGATATTCCCAAGATGGCATTTTGTACAAAATATTGTCACTATGAGTTCTAAGTAATGTCCTTTGGTCTCACTAATGCTCTGGCGGCATTTATGGACATAATGAATAGGGTGTTTCGAAGTTACCTAGATGGATTGGTCATTGTCTTCATTAACGACATCTTTGTATATTCTAAAAATGAGGGTGAACACCTGGATTATTTGAGGGTGGTGTTACAAGTTCTTAAAGAACACCAATTTTGCCAAGTATAGCAAATGCCAGTTTTGGTTGAGGTCAATAGCTTTTCTTGGTCATAACATCTCTAGTGAAAGGGTAGAGGTGGATCTAAAGAAGAACGAAGAGGTGAAAAATTTTCCTAGTCCTTTGGATCAAATATTAAAAGTTTCCTAGGTCTAGACGATTATTATAGAAGGTTTGTCGATGGGTTTGCGTCTCTTGCCTCTCCTTTAACAACCTTGACCCAAAAGAATGTTGAATTTGAGTGGTTGGAGGCATGTGAAAAGATCATCCAAATAATGAAGGATAGGCTTACCTCTGCTCCGGTATTGACCCTAATGGAGGGTACTAAGGGTTTGGTGGAATATTATGATTCATATCGAGTCAGATTGAGATGTGTTCTTATGCAATATGGAAAATTTATAGCCTCTGCTTTTAGGCAACTCAAAGTTCATGAGAAAAATTATTCGACTCATGAACTTGAGTTAGTTGTCGTGGTATTTTCCTTGAAAATATGGAGGCATTATCTCTATGGGGTTCATGTTGATGTATATACGGATCATAAAAGTCTCCATCATGTATTCACTCAAAAAAAGTTGAATCTCCGGCAATGGAGATTTTTAGAGTTGTTTAAATACTATGACATGAGTGTTCTTTACTACCCCGGCAAGGCTAATATTATAGTAGATGCTCTAAGTAGATTATTCATAGGAGGTTTGTCCCATGTGGAAGAATTGAAGAGAAACCTAGTTTAATATGTTCATAGGTTGGCTCGTTTAGTGGTTCAAATTTAATGTTCTCCGAATGATGGTGTAGTGGTACATCATAACTCCGAATCGTCTTTGGTGGTTTAGCTGAAGTCTAGGAAACACCTTGATCCATTATTGATGGAGTTGAAAGAATCGGTTCTTGGTTAGATGAATGAGTCATTCTCTTAAGGAATATTAGGTATCATGAAAGATTGTGTGTACCTAATGTTTATGATTTGAGAAGTAGGATCCTTGATGAAGCTCATGGAGACCGTTACTCTATTCATCCGAGATCTACAAAGATGTACCATGACCGTATAAAAGTGTTTTGGTGGGATAGCCTAATAAGAGATATCGTGGAGTTTTTTTCAAAGTATCCCAATTGCCAACAGGTTAAGATCAAGCACCAAAAGCCAAGTGTTTACTACAAGAAAACAAAATTCCTACTTGGAAGCGGGAAGATGTTAATATGGATTTTATAGTAGGTTTTCCTCGCACTCGAAAGCAATATGACTCGATATGGGTGGTAGTGGATAGAATAACTAAATCTGCTCACTTTATTCCCGTTAAGTCTACATTTTCGGCGGATGATTATGCAATAATCTATGTTGACAAGATAGTGAGTCTTCATGGGGTTCCTTTGTCCATCATATCGGATAATTGTGCTCAATTAACATCTAGATTTTGGAGATCATTTCAAAGAGGTTTGGGTACTTAAGTGAAGTTAAGCACCGTTTTTCCTCCTCAAACGGATGGTCAAGCAGAGCGGGATATTCAAACTCTTGAATATATGCTTAGAGCTTGTGTCATTGACTTTAATGGAAATTGGGATGAGCATTTGCCTTTTTTTGGAGTTATCATATATTAATAGTTTCCATTCATCCATATCTATTGCTTTTTATGAAGCTTTGTATGGTAGGAGGTGTAGATCTCCTATAGGGTGGTTTCAGGTTGGAGAATCTTTGCTTCTTGGTCCCGATTTGATTTATAAGACTTTGGAGAAAGTTCATATCATAAGAAACTAGTTTCAAATAGTCTATAGTCGGAAAAAGCCTTATGCTGGTCATAGGAGAAGAGATTTAGAGTTTGAAGAAGGTGATAAGGTGTACTTAAAAAATTCTCCTATGAAAGGGGTGGTTAGATTTGCCAATAAAGTGAAGTTGAGTCCTTGTTATGTGGGACCCTATGAAATTTTGCAAAGGTTTGGTAAGGTTGCATATGAATTGAAACTTCCTAGTGAAATATCATCGGTTCATCTGGTTTTCCATGTTTCTATGCATAGGATGTTTATCTGTGATCCCAAGTCTATTCTTCCTATTGAGGGTCTTGGTTTGAAGGATAATCTATTCTATGAGGAGGTTTCGGTTGAAATCCTGGATCGTCAATTGAGGAAGTTAAGGAACAAAGAGGTGGCCTCCGTAAAAATGTAATGGAGAAACCACCTAGTTGGCGGAGAAAAATGGGAGGCTGAGGACGACATGAAGTCCCGTTATCCTTATCTCTTTTCTAATGATGGTTAGTTATTCTTACTAGTAATTAAATTAATGCCTAAATTTGAAGTTGTTTTAATTTTTGGTGAAGTTTTGCAAAAAGGCTTATGTTATAGTGAAGTTACAATGAAGTATGCCTTTAGACTTGAAATGTTGTAATTTTATTTGTTTTGAGTTATGATGAGCATTTTTATATGGTGAGTCTTTAATAAATGATTTTGATCATGATGGTAAGTTGAGTTTGGTCATAATTGACTCATATATGGTATGTTGAGTTCATGTTGTTGTGGGAAGGAAATTCCTCATAATGTGATGTGATTTTGAGTCTTATGTGTGGTAATTGATATTTTGAATTTCTATGTGTAAAAATTCCATGATTTACGTTGTAGATAGTGTTGTTGTGTATTCTTGTTGGTTGGGCTGCTAGTATAGCTTATATTTCTTCTATCCAAATGATTGTTGTGTCATTCAAGGATGAATGTTCCTAAGGGGCGGTTAATGTAACACTCCGAATGTCTAAGACGTGTTTTAGATCCTAACATAGGTGTAAAAAGATTTATACACTGTTTTAAGGTCATAAATAATGAATATAATTCATTAGGAAGTTTGAATATAAAAACGTCAAAGAACATCCATGACATCCGGAAAATAGTTTAATGAGGTGCTCATGTCTCTTAGCCTTTTTGACTCTGTTTTAAGAGTCATAAAATGATGAAATTTGATGGAAAGGTTTCTAACACATATTAGAGTTAGTTCATCGAAGAGTTAGGGTACAACTACCCAAGGACCAACCAATGGCACTTGAGGAGGACCCTTGCAACATTGGGCAAAAGCTGCCCAAGGCTGTGTGGACAAACGATTGCTACCAACAGATCGGGGTCCAATCAACGGGGAGTTGATTGACTTCGTCGATGGAAACTTATGATATTTGGAAAATACTGGATTTTAAATAGTCTTTTACCGAAACTACGGACCAAAAGAACGGAGGGTCCTGTGGTCGTCGATTGACATATGTGGCATCGACGTGGTCTCGTCTGTGAGACCAGTGGTTTTGCTGCTCATTATTAGTTTAGTGAAATTATTTTATTAGGTTTTTATTTCATTATCTAGAGGCTTATTGAGGTCTAATTAAGTGGGTTAATGACCAATATAAAGACCCTAAGCTAATTAAACTAATCTAAGCCCTCATAATTCTCAAATCCAAATTGCTCTTCCTTCTCTCTTCTTTCTCTCTCCCAATTTAAAGAACACCATAGCGGTATAGTTCAAAGGTTTCTTGGGATTCTAAACATCAACGTTTTTCCATAAAAATTCATCAATCAACAAGTTATGGGATTCCTTTCACATTTGTGATCTCTTCCCCCAAAGGGTTCCTTAAAATTGGTTTCAAAAGATGAGGGTTTCTTCCAATTACGAAATGGATCATTCAATTTGATTTGTTTATAGTTTATTTTGATTGTATTGATTATGTTATGATGAATTATGACTATATTACACTACTTATTTATGGATTGGTCTCGTTTGTAGAAGATGACCTTTTCCCCCTTAACCCTAGTTTGTGATCTTGAGTGAATTGTGTAGTGTTGGTTCAATTGACATTGTTATTGGTTGAATCACTATCCTATGTTGTTTTTATGCCAATTTATTAATAGATTGATATGTATTGTAGTCCTATCATTCTAGTTCTTCAGTAATTGATCTTGGTTGTGCAGTAGATTATGAATTTGACCTAAGTCTCTAATCTTAAGCTATGAATTAGTGATGGATGGTTGTATAGTGTTTCAATTGACTTAATTATTATGTTGTTTACTAAAGTGTGATAATATTACACCTACTGTTAAGTTGAGATTGAGGGTTGATGGTAATAACTTGATGTTGGCTTATAAAAAGACTTGATAGGTCATGTGATGTCAACTCTTTTCTTCAATTATGGTTACTTGTGATTAAGTGATGATGTTGTATTAAAGTATGCCTAATGTTACGATTGATAGGGTTGGTATGATGTTGAATTGAAATGTCTTGACTATAGTTTGTGATGTGTTTACTAAGATGTAAATGTTATAAGGATGGTGATAACTTACCAATGTGCTGTCACGACCCAAAACCGAGCCGCGACTGGCACCCACACTTACCCTCCTATGTGAGCGAACCAACCAATCTAAACCCTAACATTTCAATATAATATCAACAGAAAGTAATGCGGAAGACTTAAACTCATTAATAAAAAC
>NC_028641.1:54912222-54912456 GCF_001406875.1 Solanum pennellii
CAATTCAATAACTTCTAAAATTCAACATCTATTATTCCCCAAAATCTGGAAGTCATCACCACAAGAACATCTATGATCAAATTACTAAACTAAGAGTATTCTAAGAAGCTAAAATAAACAAAAGCTAGTCCATGCCGGAACTTCAAGGCATCAAGACATGAGGAAAAAGATCCAGTCCAAGCTAGCAGCATTAGCTCACCCTGAAATCGGTGTAATGAAGACTGGCTAGAGTTA
>NC_028641.1:54912798-54958491 GCF_001406875.1 Solanum pennellii
CCCCTAATTCTACGTGTCGGTTCGTGACACCCGATCCCCTAATTCTACGTGTCGGTTCGTCACACCCGGTCCCCCTAATACTACGTTTCGGTTCGTGACACCCGGTCCCCATAATACTACGTGTCGGTTCAACACCCGATCCCCTAATTCTACGTGTCGGTTCGTGACACCCGCTCCCCTAATTCTACGTGTCGGTTCGTGACACCCGCTCCCCCTAATACTACGTGTCGGTTCGTGACACCCGCTCCACTAATCTCATTCTATTAATTCATCAATCCTTCTTTTATACCAAGGCATCATCAACCCCATTACTTTAGTTCATCAAGCCTTCTTTTATACCAAGGCATCATCAATCTCATTAACAAAGTAGATTAGGGTTTTTCAAGATTTGGGATTCAATAGCTTCATCATGCTTATTTTATCACAATTATATAATCACATTCATACAAGCATACAATTAAGCATATAGAAGGGTTTACAATACTACCCAATACATATCATTCGCTATTAAGAGTTTACTACGAATAGCATAAACCATAACCTACCTCCACCGAAGATTCGTGATCAAGCAAGCAAATTCCCCAAATCCTTGTTGTCCTCTTCGTTTCTCTCTCTCTCTACTCGTTCTCCCTCTCTTTCTGTTCTTTTTCTTTTTCTTATTCAAACCCTCTTTCTTTTACCCTAATTAGCATATAATTAAGTATAAAGGTGGCAATAATATCCCACTAATTAACTCAAGGTTACCTCTTTTAACCCCCAAGTAATTAGACTTATTAACATTAACCCTCTAACTTTATAATTAAAGCAGGAATAGTCCAAAACGCCCCTTAAATTACTTAACAGAAATCCGACCCAGCCTGGGATTACGCAGCCTGTGACGGCCCGTCGTGCCTACGACGGTCCGTCCTGCTGCTTCCGTCACAAAGTTCAGAGACTCAATTTCCTTGAAGAGTCTGTGACGGTCCGTCGTGCTCACGACGGTCCGTCCTGCCATGTCGTCACGAAGTTCAGAGAGTCGATTTCAGTACCCAAATTTCAGAATTCTAAGTGTTTTGGAACGAGACCCCCTCGACGGTCCCTCGTGACCGTGACGGTCCGTCGTGGGTTCCGTCGACTCAGACAGTTTTTCCCGAAATAAAATCTGCTGCTAAAAACGACTAGACAGGTCGTTACATGTGCCTTATAATGAATGATTATGCAAATGTGCTAACCTCACATGTATGAGTTGTAATGAAAGGAAAATACTCAAGCAATTCTTATTAATCTATGGTGATGATGATTATATAAAGGGTATACCCTATGACCTACATTAAGATATGATGATTAATAAAGGTATGAAAGACATTTCAAAAAGGGACTCCAGCTTAGCACCGACAGCAATGACAATATCAGCCTTTTGAACGTTTTTTTAGTTTTAAGACTTCTATGATCTTTTCTTTTCATTTGATTACTAAAGATTGTATACCGTATATGTGTCTTTATTACATTGATGTATCAGATATGTGTAAGACCCCAAAGATGACCTAGGTTAACTAGAGACTAACACTAAGGTCCTCAATTTGTCTAAAATATTGTATAGAGGCAGTATCTAAAGTATTATGTGTGTTGGAAGTCAAACGTCAAGGGATAAGTAAGACGTTTGACGACTAAGCCACCTAAATGTCTAAAATGTGGTTCTAGGTTTTTATGTGTGTTTCATGATGTTTTAATGTTCTTAAATGAGTAATTATAGCATGTATAAGCATGGTTAATGTTTCGTGAAGTTTGGAGGTCAAACGACCAAGAACGTCCAAGGCATTCGAAAGATATGCCTTGAGTCAACCTTGTACGTCTAGGCGAGTTTCGTCGAGTTTTACGTGTTCGTTTTGGATGAAATCCATTTGAGAGGTGTTAAACATATTTACAAACGTATTTGGGTTGGAAACCTCTGGTAAATTATCCCCACGGACCATCTAAGGGTCCTTGAGGAAGGACCCAAAACAATTGGCATGGCAGTCTCAGGTAGACCCCAAACAACAGAGTAGTCAACGACCAGTCGGGGCTGTGACGCCCCATCAAAGGGTGTCGTCGATGGGGACTTAACAATGAGGGAAATTTAGCTTGGCCAGACATTTTATCCAACGACTGAGGGCTGTGACACCCCATCGTAGCTATGATAGCCCGTCAAGGGCAGACGTCGCATGCAAATGCCTTCCTGCGCAAGCTGCTGCCAAGTCAAGTCACCCCACTTCTAAATTAATTCATGGACGGTTAATTAAGGGTTAATTGAGTATTTTAATTAAGTATATAAAGGGTAATCACATGGAATACTTCATTCTTCAAAATAATAAACCCAAAACTCTTAGAAAATATCCCAAAACCTCCATTGAAATTCATCTTGAAAAGGAAGGTTGATGAGGGGTTTTGGGTCAAAATTCTTCATAAAAGTGAATAATTATCATCCTTGAGGTATGTCTTTTGATCATTGAAACTCGTTTCATCAAGAAGCCCAACTCTCACAATGTTTTTAATAGTTTTCTAAAGTGAATTGTCCAATTCCATGATTCTACCATGGGTTCTTGCATAAATGATTTCTAAACATTAAACCATGATATAATTGATATTGTATTGATGATTTTAATCTAAATTACCTATTAACCCATGAATTTGTAAGAACCCTAGTTTTTGACTATAATGTGGGTTACTTGATGTTAAACTAATATTGATGAATTCTTACGTAATTTCTTATGGGCTCTCTAATGATATAAGAATTGTATTCTGTTGTTATCTAATTGATCATAGGTTTTTAAACCTAGATTGAATTGATAGAGAATTCATTGGATTTTATGATTATTGCTTTAATTGTTGGTTATGGCCTTTGGTAAGGGCCTTGTGATGTTGAATTGGATGATTTAGCATTGAATTGAAGTGTAAATAAGGGAATGAAGGTATTCTGCCCGGATTTCTTTAATTTTATATTAATTATAATTTGATTCTATTGTGATTGGTATGGTCCACTTATGGTGGCGGTGTTATATGTTTTACTTGCAATTGACGTGGCCTTGTCGGCGTTACTTTATGCAATGTTATGAGAATGGACTTATTGGAAACTACTTGAAGTTATATGGCTATTTGTATAATTTGATTATGTGAAGCATGACGTTATCTATCTACATTTGAAGTTATATGGTCATACATATTTTCTTCTAGTTATGTTGCCTTAAGTGATCATGTTAGACTTTGACTTGACATTATGAGTATAGTGTTAGGTTAAGTCTTGGTTATGCGTACTTGGATTAGTGAGTCTATGTGGAGTACATTAATGATGTTATGATGATATATAGGATGACTTGAAGATGTTAGGTGGTTTCTAGGTGTTTCAAGAATGACTTGCATTATGAGTTAAAGTGAAGTATGTGATATCTTGTACTGGTTTACTTGTATATCTCTCTTAGTCTTGAATGTATGAATGACATTTGACTTTAAATGATGATATGAGAGTCTATTATGTTAAAACCTTGACATAAGGGTAAGGTTAAGATTGATTAAAGTGTAAGCCGTAATGGTATCCTTCAAAGTAAAGGAATGATGGACTTAAGTTTAGTTGGTTTGAACGGCATCATACTAATCCCTAGAAAAGTCATGATAAGCTTCTTGTATACATTATGAGGTAGCCCTAGTGGACCTTCCTTGGTAGGGTAAATGATATTGGGTAATGAACTTTTTATAACACACTTTTACGTGAACCTATTGTATGAATTACTATATGAGAACAAAGGCTAGCACCGAGTGAGTATGGTAAGGGAAAGTAGTTCTACTTAAGTATGAGACTAGAATACAAAGTATTCCCTTCATATTCCTTTACCATGTTCCTACATGGGATGTGTCCAAGTTCTACCATTGGCAAGTAGAACAACCTCATCGGAGAAGGATAGAACTCCTGATTCCATGTCTTGCTATCATGGTCTATGTTGTTTATTTCATATTCTCATCAAATGGACTACCTATTAGCATTTGAGGAGTTTATGTAGTTTAGGTTGTCGTATGAGACTCTATTGCATAATAGATTTTGAAAGTGTTATATGGAGTTCCTAGTTCTTGTCCAAGACCATTATTTGAATGTCCTTTATGTGATGTATGATTCTTAATGAACAAATGAACTAATGACTTATGTTAAGGAGTATTTAAATAAATGAGTACCTAATCTAAAGTGACTTAAGGATTTCGTAGCTAAAGTGTGAAGAGGTCATAAGGGATGATCTCTTCATGTCTTATATTTTGAAGTCTTGAGAATGACTCTAGTTAGGGAAGATGATTTATTTTAGGGACATGATCTAAGACTTAGGTAGTCTTAAGGATAATTTAGGTAATCTTGAAGAGGTCACTATGGACGTTATCTTCTTGGTTTACTTAAATAGGTTTTTTGTTAGCCTTTTGGAAGAGAATGTCATATCATCTATGCGTTGGTGATTTATGTGAGCATGATTCTATCTTAGGGAGTCTATAGGATCTCTTAAGTGTGTGTGTAAGGGATTGTATGGTCGGTCTCTTCACAACTCACTCAAGTGAGACTTAGAGTTCACCTTTGGTAGAAGAATATTACCTTGATGTTTATGATTGCTTTGTAAGTATGTATGTGAATCATTATAAGTAATCTTAAGGGTCGTTTAGGCACATTTAGAGAGGGTGTATGGGCGGTCTCTCTTTGTGTGACTTAAGTGAATTTTAGGATGACTTTAAGTGAGGAAGTTACATACCAGAAGTATCTTATGTGTTTCTAAATTGATTTAGGATGTTATTATGATTAACATATTATTTTTAATGAAAAGATGCATATTTCCAATAAAGTCCGTTTTCATGATTTTTATCCATAAGCCATACTTAGTACATGTGGTTGTACTAACTCCATGCTTTTATCTATCTATATATTTCTTGGTAGGTGAGGAGCTTTGAGAAGTGATGACTTGGACTTAGAGGATCGTTCAAGAGAAGTTGAAATATGTCCTCACTTGACTAGAGGGCATATATGTCTTTTATGTTTTCATTCAAAGTATTGTAATAGACTAAGTATTTCTATATTCGTATTTTGAATAATGGGTCGTGTCCCATGTATTCTTGTGTCTAAAGATTGTGAGATTGAGAGTTAGTATTTCCTATTACTTTTATATGAAAGAGATTTTTAAGGCTATATTATGTTTTGTGAAATGTTTTTATTCCGCACTACTTCTCTCTATGTATATGCAATGAATGATATGAAAGAGGCTTATCTAAGAACTCTAAGAGTTCGATGACGCCGTGCCACAATCCGAGATTGTTCCCTAACTTCTACGGTATGGTTTCGGGTTGTGACAAATCTTGGTATCAGAGCATAGGATAGTGAAAGTAGTATTAGGATTCAAAAAATCTCATCAAATCACGTCTAGTAGAGTCTTGACCATCTGTGTGAGTCGCGAAACATCCCTTGGCGATAGGCTATAGGACGATAGAGTTTCCCTTCTTTTCTACTCCTATGTTTTTCGGTAGAGTAAATGTTATGATTATCCTTCTTCCGAGTTTCCACGTGTTTTCTAGGAGATGAATACTAGAAGATTGGTCGCTAGAAGGTTTGAAGAGGAGTGGGTGAATGAAGAGGTTCCCCCTCAAGTTGAGCAAGTTCCTCAAGGTGGGCAAGGAGTTCAAGGTGATGAAGATGCCCAAGTGCCTTCCCAAGGTGATCCTATTCCTAATGTGGAAGGAGGTATTGAGGTTCTGGAGATGTATAATAGGGAGATTAGAGAGGCTTTGAATACTATAGCCCGATCTCTGACTATGCAAGCTATTTTGAATATGATGCCTAGGGTTGTGGAGAGCATTATGACATCTAGGTTGAGAGATTTGTGAGAATGAATCCTCCTATCTTTCTTGGCTCTAAAGTAAATGAGGATCCCCTAGAGTTTCTTGATGGAGTGTACAAAGTTTTGAATTCTATGGGGGTTATATCTAGGGAGAAGGCGGAGTTGGCTTCGTACCAATTGAGAGATTTTTCTCAAATTTGGTAAACTCAATGGAAGGATAATAGGCCGGAAGGATCGGGTCCTATTGAATGGGAAGAATTTAAGGAAGCTTTTCTTGGTATGTTCTTTCCCCGAGAGAGGAGAGAAATTAAGGTGGAGGAGTTTATCAATCTCAAGCAAGGCAATATGAGTGTTGAGGAGTACTCTTTGAAATTCTCAACTTTTTCTAGGTATTCCCCTTCTCTTGTGTCTAATCCAAGAGATGGAATGAGTCATTTTATGACGGGGATAGCCGACTTAGTGGTGGAAGAATGTCGTACCGCTATGTTGCATGATGATATGACCCTATCTAGACTCATGGTGTATGCACAATCAATTGAAGATTCTAAACTTAGGAGGATGGCTAGAAGTATCAAAAGGAGTGGTGCTAGTGATCAATAGCAAACTAGGCTTAAGAAGAAGGTTCAATCCCAAGGAGAATCTAGGAATGCTAAGTTCAAGGTTGAAAAAGAAGATAGTTCAAAGGATGACAAGCCTACTTGTGCTAATTGTGGCAAGAAACATTATGGTGAGTGTCTATTGGGTACCGGGAGTTGTTTTATATGTGGTAAAGATGGACACAAAATGAGAGATTGTCCTATGATTGCTTCTAGAGGTAGATAGGGTAAGCAAGTTTATCCTAGTGTTCCGCAGGATGATGCTTCAACAAAGAGGCATTTCTATGCACTCCGTTCTAGAGTGGAGAAGCCGGATGAGAAGGAAAGTGATGATGATGTTGGTAAGTTCTCTTTCTTTTGTTAAGATATGAGTTCCTTCGATGTGGGGGAGCATTGTTTGTGGATAGGATAGAAGTCCTTGAATTTGTTACTTGTGCATGATGTTTAGGAGTTTGGTTGAAATTGAATTTCATTAACTTCTTGCCTTGTGTGTCTTATAAATCCATGTTTATGTTGTAACATGTTTTTCTTATGTAACTTTGCGTATTAGCATGTTTATATCATGACTTGCTTAAAAATTCAATGTTTCTCTAGAAACAGCATGCTGCCTATTTTTTTGAGAAAATGAGTAATTGATTCATTTGCCTAAAGATATTTTAATGTTGTTATAATTGATGTATATTAGTAAGGTATTGAATACAAAATGAGTTTTTACTCTTTGGAATGAAGAATGTGAGTTTTGTAGGATAATGAGTTATATCATTGTTTTCTAGTTTCTTGTTGTGTTGTGAATCTCTTGACTATGTGAAATTGATGTTTTCTTGTTGATTATGTGTTGTATTGAATGGTTATTAACTTCTAGTTGAGTCTCTAATCTTTGAAGAGTTCGGAGAGTGGCAAGTGTTATTCGAGGACGAATGTTGTCCAAGTGGGGGAGATTGTAAGATCCCAAAGATGACCTAGGTTAACTAGATCCTAACATGTTGGTATTGATGTTATAAGGTCCTAAATGTCTAAAATATGGTATAGAGGCAGTAGCTACAGTATTAGGTGAGTAGGAAGTCAAACATAAGGGATGACTATGACGTTTGACGACTAAGTCACCTAAATGTCTAAAATGTGGTTCTATGTGTTTTTATGTTTTTCATGATGTTTTAAGGTTCTTAAGTTAGTTATTGTATCAGGTATAGGCAGTGGTTAAAGATTTGTGAAGTTTGGGGGTCAAACGACCAAGAATGTCCAAGGCGTTCGAAAGATATGTGAGTCGACCTTGTACGTCTAGGCTAGTTTCGTTGAGTTTTACGTGTTCGTTTTGGATGAAATTCATGTGAGAGGTGTTAAACTTATAGAAGATTGTATTTGGGTTGGAAACATCCAGGATATTATCCCCAAGGTCCATCTAAGGGTCCTTGAGGAAGGACCAAAATATGTTGGCATGGCAGTCCCAGGCAGACCCCAAACGTCAGAGCAGTCAACAACCAGTCGTGGCTGTGACGCCCCGTCAAAGGGTTTAGTCAATGGGGACTTAACCATGGGAGGGAAAGGAAGCTTGTACATCCACTATCGGCAACAATGGAGGGTTGTGACACCCCGTCGTGGCTGTAAGTCAAGGGGTGAATTGGTAAATTCAGACCTCATCAAAATTAAGTCATGGACGGTTATTTAAGGGTTATTTGGGTATTTTAATTAAGTATATAAAGGGTAATCGCATGGAAGACTTCATTCTTCAAAAACATAAACCCAAAACTCTTAGAAAATATCCCAAAACCTCCATGGAAGTCCAACTTCAAGAGGCATCTTGGTGAGGTTGTGTGTAAATTCTTCATCAAAGTTAATAATTATCCTCCTTGAGGTATGGATTTTGATCCTTGAAACTCGTTTCATCAAGGAGCCCAACTCTCAACATGTTTTTCAAAGTTTTCTGAAGTGAATTGTCCAATTTCATGATTCTACTATGGGTTCTTGCATAAATGATTTCTAAACATTGAATTATGATCTAATTGATATTATATTGATTATTCCAATCCTATGAAGCCATGAATTTGGATGAACCCTAGTTTTTGACTATAACGTGGGTTAGTTGATATTATTCTAATATTAATGAATTGTTATGTTGTTTCTTATGCGCTTTCTAATGATATAAGAATTGTATTCAATTGTTATTTTATTGATCCTATATTGAATTGATAGAGATTTCATTGTATTTTATGATTATTGCTTGAATTGTTGGGTATGTCCTTGGGTAAGGGCCTTGTGATTTTGAATTAGACGATTTAGCATTGAATCAAAGTGTGAATAACGGAATGAAGGTATGCTGCCGGATTTCATTAATTTGATATTAATTGTACTTCAATTCTATTGTGATGGGTATGGTCCACTTATGGTGGCGGTTTTATGTGTTTTACTTGAAATTGATGTGGCCTTGTTGGAGTTACTTTATGCAATGTTTTGAGCAAGACCTTATTGGTACCTATTTGAAGTTATGTGGCCATTTGTGTAGTTTGATTATGTGAAGCATGACGTTATCTATCTACATGTGAAGTTATATGTGCATATATGTATTCTTCTAGTTATGTTGCCTTAAGTGATCATGTTAGACTTTGACTTGACATTATGAATATAGTGTTAGGTTAAATTTTGGTTATTCCTACTTGGCTTTGTGAGAGTATGTGGAGTATACTAATGATGTTATGATGATATATATGATGACTTGAAGATGTTAGATGGTTTCTTCGTCTTTCTAGAATGACTTGCATTATGAGTTCAAGTGAAGTATGTGATGTCTTGTCTTGGTTGACTTGTATATCTTGCTTGATGTATATATAATTATGAATATGCGATCTCTTCATTTAGGGTGTTAGAAATATTAGTCTTTATTGTATGAATGACATGTGTCTTTAAATGATGATATGAGAGTCTATTATGTGAAAACCTTGACTTAAGGGTAAGGTTAAGATTGATTAAAGTGTAAGCCGCAAAGGTATCCTTCAAAGTAAAGGAATGGTGGACTTAAGGTTAGTTGACTGGAACGAGATCATATTAATCCTTAGTAAAGTCATCATGAAATTTTTGTCGCCATTGTGAGGTAGCCATAGTGGACCTTCCTCAATTGGGTAAATGTGATTGGGTTATGAACTTGTTATAGAACCCTCTTATATGAACCTAATGTATGAATTACTCTATGAGAAAGAAGGCTAGCACCGAGTGAGTATGGTAAGGGAAAGTAGTTCTACTTAAGTATGAGACTAGAATACAAAGTATGCCCTTCATATTCCTTAACCATGTGACTACATGGGATGTGTCCAAGTTCTACCATTGGCAAGTAGAACAACCTCATCGGAGTAGGATAGAACTTCAAATTCCATTTCTTGCTTTCGTGGTCTATGTAAATTATTTCCTATTCTCATCATATGGAATACCTATTAGAATTTGAGGAGTTTATGGAGTTAGGTGGTGGTATGGGTTGATATATATACATTGCACAATTGATTTTGAAGGTGTTATGTGGGGTTCCTAGGTCTTGTCCAAGACCATTATTTGAATGTCCTTTATGTGATGTATGAGTCTTAATGAACTAATGAACTAATGACTTATGTTAAGGAGTATGTAAATAAATGAATACCTAATCTAAAGTGACTTAAGGATTCCTTAGCTAAAGTATAAAGAGGGTATAAGGGATGATCTCTTCATGTCTTAACTTTGGAAGTCTTGAGGATGACTCTAGTTATGGAAGTTGGTTGATTTTGTGCACATGATCTAAGCCTTAGGTAGTCTTATGGATTATTTAGGTAATCTTGAAGAGGTCACTATGGACGTTATCGTCTTGATCTACTTAAGTAGGTCTTTTGATAGACATTGGGAAGAGAATGTCATATCATCTATGTGTTGGTTATATATGTGAACATGATTCTATCATAGGAAGTCTGTAGGGTCTCTTAAGTGTGTGTGTAAGGGATTGTATGCGCGGTCTCTTCACAACTCACTCAAGTGAGACTTAGAGTTCACCTTTGGTAGAAGAATCTTACCTTGATGTTTATGATTGCTTTGTAAGTATGTATGTGTATCTTTATAGGTAATGTTAAGGGTCGTTTAGGAATATATAGAGAAGGTGTATGGGTGGTCTATCTTTGTGTGACTTAAGTGAATCTTAGGATGACTTTAAGTGAGGAAATTACATGCTATAAGTATCTTATGTGTTTCTAAATTGATTTATGATGGTATTATGATTAAAATATGATTTTTAAATGAAAAGATGCATATTTCCAATAAAGTCCATTTTCATGATATTTATGCATAAGCCATACTTAGTACATGTGGTTGTACTAACTCCATGCTTTCGTCTATCTATATAGTTTTTGGTAGGTGAGGAGCTTTGAGAAGTGAAGACTTGGACTTAGAGGATCGTTCATGAGAAGTTTAAGTATGTCCTCACTTGACTCGAGGGAATATATGTCTTTTATGTTTTCATTCAAAGTGTTGTAATAGACTAAATATTTCTATATTCGTACTTTGAAGCACGGGCCGTGTCCCAAGTATTCTTGTGTCTTAAGATGGTCAGATTGAGACATAGTATTTCCTATTACTTTTAAATTAAAGAGATTTTGAAGACTATATTATGTTTTGTGAAAAGTTTTAATTCACACTATTTTTTGCTATGTATATGTAATGAATGATATGAAAGAGGCTTGTCTAAGAACTCTGAGAGTTCGATGACGCCGTGCGACAATCCGAGATTGTTCCCTAACTTCTAGGGTATGGTTTGGTGTTATGATAATATGCCCAATTGATATTTTCTTGTTTTAGATGATTATGAGATGAGACACTCTTTTTAGACTATCTTAAGTATATTATATATCTATGTGCAATAAAAGTAGAAGTCTATGTAATCTTCTTATACGAAGGTTCTATCTATACTCGATATGAATATATTAAGTGAATGTGAGAGTTTTATGTAAACTTCAAGATAGATATCGAAATTTTTTTAAATTTTATGCATTTTT
The DNA here is from genome assembly GCF_001406875.1 of Solanum pennellii. NCBI lineage: Eukaryota > Viridiplantae > Streptophyta > Magnoliopsida > Solanales > Solanaceae > Solanum > Solanum pennellii. Next base: position 54,924,208 of record NC_028641.1, read on the forward strand.
AACCAATGAATGTAATGATTTAAACCAAGAGGCTATTCTTAGTCCTCTCCGAGGAAGACAACGTCGGTTATGTCTAGGGGCTGTTCCCTGGATGTGACAGTATAAAACACACCGAGACTCCCATATCGGAAGGTCTTCTTAGTGCAATGTATAGATGAAGTCTCATACCACCACCTACCCTAAGTAGTACATTCTCTTAAGAGACTTACCTCTTTCATTCTTTTGGGCAATTAGCCTTAACCGACATAGACCATGAGAGCTGGACTTGGAATCCCAATACTATCCTTATCGAGGAGTACTCATCTCAAGAGGTACATTGTAATACAACATCAAACTCACGAAGTGTAACCACCCCTTTTTCATATTCTATCGGTTCTAGGCATAACTCTTCCATGGAGTCTCAACATTATCTATTATAGCTTAAGGACAACTAGTGAGCACCACCTCTCAACTCACGAAGGGCACACATCCTCCGAACTATCTTAGAAATCTCTTGGGTGATAGTGTGTTTGCTACTAAACACTTCATATCAAATCAGGAAGAGTGTTCACCCAAAAACTCCCCTCAATCACATTTACTAAGTTCATTTATTACTTAAAGTGTGAGCGTGTGTACATGTGAGCACACCTTGCACATAATCACCATTTTCATTAATGAATTCTATACATGCTTACACCTTTATTCATCATTTCTCACACACTAGCATGCTCAACATATACACATACTTCATTTAGGCATAATATAAGCAAGACATACAATTCAAGCATCATAATGCATATCAACATGAAAAATCATCATTATCACTTCATTTCACAGATTAGTCCTTCAAATCCATACTCACAATACATACCAAATATACCCAAATTACATCAAGTAAACACTGCCACCATGAAGGTGGACCATACCACTTAAGAACATTTTATAATAAGAGCTATACAATATAACGAATTCACCATTTAACTAAGCTTTCACCACCTATAACCAATTCTTCAATATTTCATCATAATATGGCCCTTAGGGTAGTAGCTAAGCCATAATAAAAACTTGAGGAAACAAAAGTGCATACCCTACACAAACATGTTCATCTAACTCATTTCTTAAGATAAAAGTAGGAAATATGCATAAGCATTAGTTCATTAGGGTTTTGACGATAAAATCATCAATTCATACTAGAAACGACATATTTGAATCATTAAAACGCTTGTACATGAATACCCATGCTTAGAATCAAAACTAGGAGAAGATAGAGTTTTAAAACCCTTTTTGAAATCTTTGAGACATGACTTATTGAATGGAAGAGGGTTCAAAGATGACTAACATACCTCAAACAGAAAGAAACCCACTGTTTTATTTGTGAAGAAACGATCCCAACTAGCCCTCCTATATCTTCCATGAGTCTTAGCTCCAACAGTGACAAGAGAGAGCTTGAATATTTTAAATGAGGGGTCTTGACTAGATCTAGGAATTAAATAAAATTTAATATACTTTAAGAAAACCCTAAAAATATAATCCTAAGTTCATAAAAGACATGGGTGAATTTAGAAACACCCCAAGCCAACAAAGTGAAAACGTGATATCTTTTATAGGACCCATCGACGGACCCAAGCAACCGGGCGTCGTCTGAACGACGACCCGTGTTGCATGGGCGTCATTTGGGTCTGCAGCTGCAATTGGAGTGTTGAGATCCCACGGCAAGTCTTGACCTACGAACCTATATTATGGGGCGTCGTCTTGAGTACGGCCAGTAGGCTGCAAGGGCGTCGTTTGAGCAGTCTTGGCCGCTTGGTTGCCAAGTCATGGGTCCTCTTCTATGAGCCCTCATGGGTCCTAAGTGGAGTCCTACCCGGAAGTTGAACCCCTATACTAAGTCATCTAGGTCTTAGGAACATCCCACCTCAATTTTGATTAAAACGAACACATAAAACTCTGTAAAACACATCAAAATACACAATCACTTTCTAAGACACACCTTCCAGACATCATGGACGTTCTTGGATGTTTGACCTTCTTACGTCACCAAACTTCACGCACTGTCTAAGAACATCATTAAAACTCATTTTAACACAAAATTAACTCATGGAACATTCACGAAGCTCTAGTTCACCTTAGTTCATTTTAGGGTATTACACTAGTAGAGTGATTTGGGTAATGGAAAAGATCAGCAGCATCCATTATAATTTGAGACACACAATGAGGCACGAGTTGAGAACCAACTGAGATAAGTTGTGAGAACGCAACCTCCACCAGTCCGACGACTTCAGGATTAACAATGTGAACATTGAAAATTCTGATTAACGTTTTGTCTTAAACCCTCTGTCACCTGGGCATACATTCATGGTGATGATTAGCTTTATACAAATGCTTACTGTAGGGGTTTATTCTTAGTACTTCCATCGGAGTAGCAACATGCCCATATATCTAAATTGAGGTATATGTGCAGAAGTTGTATTTGACATTAATTGGATTTGAATGTGATTGGGCTGCGAATGTTTCCTATATAACTGACAGGAGATGCCACCATATGATTTTCTAAACTACCCTACAAATCTATCTACACGTGGAACCAGTTGAGAGATGCGTTCTTAGCAAATTATTATCCAATGTGCAAAAATCTCAACAACAAGGATAAGGTGAAAAACTTTTTGGCATTAGTTGGAGAGTCGGTGAGTAGCTCTTGGGATAGATTCACTGTGTTTGTGAGAGATGTCTCAGACCATCGAATCGATGATGAGTCGCTAAAAGAGTACTTCTACAAGGGTCAATATGATAACAACAAATAAATGCTCAATATTATTGCGGGTGGCTCCTATGGAGAATGTACATATGCTGAGATTGCAGAGAAGTTGGAGAAGATATCTCGCAACCACTGTTACACCCTCAAAATGAATCAAGGTATCTAGAGTCTCACTTGTTCCTAAAAAGGTTAATAATATTTTAATAAAATGTTTTAGGCTTATATAATTGATTTGAAGAGGTTTGGAGGTCAAACGTCCAAGGAGTTCAAAAGTTAATCCTTAGATGTGCTAGTGTGTCCTTGTATGTTTGCCTTCTTTTTATGTGTTGTTTGAATTACAAAAAAAGGTGGAGTTGACTATAGTATATTAATAGACATTTTAAGGGTCAACACGACTGGGTACGACTCCCCGGGGACCACTCTAAGGGCCCCCAAGGAGGACCCAAACGTTACACAAGGAGGCTTCCCAAAGCAGCATGCATCAGTAGGATTGAGGAACCAACCTCGCAATGCGCGCCCAACACGGGTCCTACTGCCTTAATAATTATTTTAGGTAAAATTTAGAGTCTGCCTCCACGACGCGCAGCCACCTCTCAGATTAAGTTGCGTCGTTTTAAAGTCAATTTTGACATGTCTAAAAGTCCTAATAAGTATGAGGGTGTTTTGGTAACTTTTGCGGACGTTTCTAAACTGTTTTTAGGTATTATTTAACCCCTTTCCAAAGTCAAAATATCACCACCCATTAATAAATCAAAATCCCGAAAAACTCTGTTCTCTTCCCAAAACCCCAAAACCTCAATTGATGATAAAGCTCAAGAACAAGCTATGACAGTGGATTCTTGGAGCTCTCTTCTCAGATTTTAGTTGGATTTATAATGTAAAAGGTATGGTTATCCTTAATCCATAGATAACCATTAATCTATGGAGTCCTTTCAATGTTTTTTCTGAACATGATTCTAAGTCATATCCTATATTTCCATCTAGCCATGAGTTCATTGTTAAAGTGATCTAAAACCATTCTAATGATGAATATACGTTTAGCTACTAATTTTATGATGAATTTCTATCAAATTTTATGAAGATCCCATGAACCTCCTAATTTCTCAAAGTTAGCCTATATTATGGGTTTGTGATCTTGATTTCATGTTTACAGAATTGTGATTAAATTGTATTGAATTTTTTATTGCTATTACTATCCATATCAATTGAATACAAATTGTGGAGAAATGAAAAAAGATGATCATTAGATTGAAGATTTGGTAAGTTGACCTATTTTCTCTAATTAGCTTACAATGTATATTGAATTGTGTTCATTGCCATGGTCCACTTATGGTGGAGATGTTTACATTCTTGTACATGTTTGTGTGTTATGATCATGTACTTGAAGGCATTAGATTCAAGATGAATTTATGTGATAATTTTCAGGTTTAGGAAGTTGTAGTATTTAGCCTTGATTCTAATTTTCATGTTCTAAGTTAATTTGATGTTATGTGAAGTGTATGAATAGCCCTAAAGTGTGTATGTTGTTCAATGTATATCTGTGATTATCATGTAGGGTTAGGTTGTCTGTATGGCTAGTGATGAAAAATATCATTGTCGAATCACCCCTACCTATATGAACCCCTATATGAATGTGTGATTGAAGCATGCTAGGAGTCTTCTATTCTAATGTTGAATATGTTATTTACTCCTATGATGTATTGTGAGTGTGTGTAGTCTATAGTCTTAAAAAATATAGATGTGTTTGAATCAAGACTTGAAGAATGTTGTACATGTTTTGTGGTCTTTAGAGGGTGGCTTCATCAAGGTTATGGTATAGACATTCTGTGATCATGTTGGCCAATGTACACACATACACTTCATGAACGTCTATGAATATGATAGATTTTATCATTATTAAGGAAGGGATAGTTCTGCAATGCATTACTACCTATTTCTATGCATGTGAAGTATATGATTTATAAAGTTATCAATATGTGTGACTAGAGGTGTTATGTGAAGGTAGATCTCAGATTATATGCACACACACATGATGTATGATTGTATGAATATGTGAAAGGACATTCTCACATGAATATGATTGTATGAATATGTGAAAGGACATTCACACATGAATTAGGGTCATGTTTAAAGAACATTTTCATCTTAGAATCCTTTGAGCTATATGAAGTATAAAGGAGCAAGCTCCTAAGGCCTTCTTTATTACTTAATGCATTAAATGGTTAAATATATATTAAAAGGGGAGTTAGAGCCTTACACCGAGTGAACATGAAAAATGAGAGAGGGAGCTTCACGTTAGTAAGTCCGGTTTCCCACAAAGAAAACCTTCACGTTTAGTAAGTCCGGGTTCCCGACCAAGATATTGTCTCATGAGATGAAAACCTCCATTTTAGCAAGTCATGGTTTCTAGAAGAAATCTCTTTGTTCCATAAATGTATTCCCCCGTAGGTTTTAGCCTACTGTATACACTAGAATAGTTATTTTTGTATGAAGGTCCTACAATGGTATTGCGCCCCATTTTTCATAAAAACGGGTTTTGTGCACGACCTAACAACTCTTTTCGGATTTTGAGTTTATGGAGTCGCTAACTAACGAATTAAGGCATGTTAGGGCACCTATCTAATCTAACTAAGTCTAGCTAAGGTCAACAAGCCAGAGATCAGGATAAGGGTTCAAATTACCTTGAGGGGAAGGTGTTAGACATACCTCAAGGTCCACAAATGTGGGTCCCGGACGTATGACGGGCAATCTATGTAGGGGTTACAAGTAAAAATCAACGTCACTTAATTATTATTTATTAATATGCTTGCTAAGTGATGGGATAATATTAAGCAATTAAAAGATTTTTATTATTTTTAGGTAATTTAAACATGCAAGGCTGGGTGATAACAATAAATAAACAATTAAACTCATTTTTTATTTAATTTAGCATACGAGACTATATGATATAATAAGTCGAACAAATAGCTCATATTATTATTTTAATTGATTATTTAAGCATGATAAAAAGGTGATAGAAAAAATGAACACAACAAATACTAATCAATCAAATAAAGATAAACGAGGAGACAAAAATAGACAAATACATAAGCTAATAAATTTCTTAACAAGGAGACAAAAATAGACAAATAGATAAGCTAATAAATTTCTTACTTTTTTAAGATACCCCAAATAAATTACTAAACAATTAAGAATACTTCAATTATTTATCATTTGAGCATACGATCTATGTGATTAAAATATTGATCAAATATTAAGCAATTAATAAAGAGATAAACAAGAAGACATAATATGCACAAATAGATATAAAAGTAATTCAATTTTAATTTATTATGCCGCACTAAACAAGAATAAGATGTGCAAAAATAAAGTTTTAAAAAATTGAGTAAATTTTGGAAAGAATTTTTATATAAAAAAATATTTGTTTCTTTATAGGGATGATGCCACGACATTGTTAATCGCGCTCCTCCACTATAGAAACAATTTTGTTTTGAGATCAATCTTAGAAAAATAATAAAAATTTATATTTTGAAGATGATTTTAAAAGGATTTAGTTTGCATATAGGAACATAAATATTTACATATAAATACGCATAATCCCTTTTGAAAATCATGGGTAGGTGGTACTTCCAGGAACGCGTCGGTTAACTTAAAAACATTGGAATTAGACCTCGTAATTCCTTCGAATTTCCCACTAACAATAAGTTAGGAGACAGTACTTATAATATATATATATATATATATTCTAAAACAAATGTCATAATCAATCCAGGGTTTGAAAGGAGGATTGAACAATGACTAAAAAAAGCATGTTTTAAATCTTTGTAAAAAAAATGGTAGAGCATTAATGTAGTCAATAAATTAAATGAAAATATTTTAATATGAAATATATTTAAGAGTCAAGCAATTTGTTAAATGCAACAAATGATTTTTATTTTATTGTAAAGAGGAGTTATTGATTAGCAACACAATATTAGTTGATTTATTTATTAAAAAAGTGGCAGAAAAATATGCACAACAAATTTAATTTTTTTATCGATATCCTGAAAATTTATAAGCCTATAAACATGATTTGTAGGTGATCAACATGCTGAAAATTACTAAAACACAAAAAAATTATAAAAGTCTAACCGATTAACCTACCAAGATTATTAGGATTTGATTTTAACATGCAAAATTATTATAATCTAATTTTTAGAAACTCATTAATAAATTTACTAAAACATTAAGTATGTTGAAAATTGGTTAGATTACAAAACCTATAAACAAGAATTCTAGGTGGTTAAAAGATTTAAAATCGCATACCTATAGGCATGATTTCTAACTTTGAAAATTACGATAAACAAGTAGAATGTAATCCCCTCTCTTTAGGTGATCCCCCAAATATTTTATTTTATATTGAGAGTTAGAGTTAGAGAGTTATAAATTACTACAAAGTAACAATTATACATAAGAACATCAACCAAATAAAATTGTCTTCTCTAATCTTCCTTCTCTTGGCGACTCTTGTAAATCTTGAATCTTAAATTCAAACCTGCGAAAAGGGTAATGTGACACAAATATATAATATTAAAAAAAAATCATAGTATCAGATATTCATAATAACCGATTGCTTTCACATAAACAACACACCAAAATAGATAAAAAAAAAACATCATTGTCGCACATAAAGGGAAAGGGTAATGAAACTAAATCAGATGCTTCCTTGTTGTTTCATTTTTTTCAACACACAAAAACATTCATAATTATGCAAAACCAAATTTAAACTAATGAAGAGGGTTAATTTATAATATAAATGTTAATTAAGAACAGTAACCGGGTAAGAAGAATAGAGAATCAAGAATAAAGTATTAAGTAAGGTTTTCGATCCACAATAGCAACACAACAATAAAGGGGCCAAATGATGATTCAAAGATTTACTAGAGTTCTTACTTGTTTTTAACAATAGGGAGTAATATTTAAAGTATTTCAAGAAAAACAAGGAGAGAATGAGAGATCAAAGTGTAATGAGAGAACTTGTGATAAAAGTGAATGAGCGTATGAGTTGGGAGTTACTGTTATTAATATATAGCAAAGATGGGAGGAGCATATAAGGAAAATAAATATTTTATCAATAAACTATTTCCTTATTTTCAAGGAGAGCCAAAATCAGAAAAAATATTTTAATATTTCATTACCAAGATAAACTAGTAAGAATAAAGTTAGGAAAAATAACATTACTCTCCCTTAAATAAAACAGCCAAATCAGATATTAAATTATTACATTATTATTATTATTATTATTAATTATTATTATTATTATTATTATTATTATTATTATTATTATTATTATTATTATTATTATTATTATTATTTTACCATATAAAACAACTAAGAAAAATGAATTACAAATAGGGAAAGAGACCAATAAATATCTTATTATTTTATTTTAGGAGAGCCAAACTTGGGAATATTATTTTCCTAAAATAAGAAAGTAGGAATCTATTTAATTTTCAAATAAAAAAATGGATTCAATTAACAGGCAAATAAAATAATAAATAAGTAAAAATCAAGTAAGACATATATTCATCACATATTATAATTTAAAAGACAAATAATCAAAAACGGAAGGAAATATATGGAATTCAATTATTACAACATTTTTTTACTCAAAAGAGCAAATAAATCCAAAAAACTTATTTATTTATTTTTTAGCTCAACCTAAAATAAAATAGCTAACAATCCAATCAATTTTAATAAAGGTAAATACAATCAATTAACAATAATAAATAAAGCAATAACACCAATTTACCTTACCAAGAGCAAAAAACATACAAATCAACTTAGTATGAATTAATTATGTAATGACCCGGAAGGTCATTTTTGGAAATTTTGAATATTTGCTTAACTTGAGTTAATTAATCAATAGTTTATGGGCTAAAGTCATAATTTATTTAAGACCCTATACTATTTAGCCTTTATTTAATAAAATATGTGGGTAAAACCTATCACAATTAGTACTTAATAAATTCATAAAAGGAAAAGGAGAAAGGAGAAAGACGGAACGAGGACGAAGGGTTCGACTGCTTCAGGTAAACAACATATGCATTAAATGCCTTGTGAAAATGTCTTATTAATCACTATATACGTGTACATAACATTATAATATGAATGGAAAAAGGGGATTTGAAACAAGAATTGGCAGTGGCATACACATTGAAGTTGGGTAAGAATATGATTAATTTATATAGTTTAATCATTGTCCAATGATGACCTAATAATTGGATAATAATGCCTAATCATTGGACATGATTGCTACACATTGAAGTTGGGTAAGCATATGATTAATTTATATAGTCTAATCATTGTCCAATGATGACATAATAATTAGATAATAGTGCCTAATCATTGGACATGATTGCTTAGTGAATAATTTATTTAATTAATGTTTATAGTTGAACAATAGAAATATGTTAATATGTAAATTGTTTTGAGGCACATCTGATTTAGTTAATTGTTTGGTTATCACATTATGATTCAAGTTTTGACATATTAAGATGTGATATTGAATATTGAGTATAGTATAATTATATAAGAACTTTCATGGTTGTGGTGTTTGGATAAATTATGACCTAATTGACTTGAAATTTAGAAAATATGAGATTTGACTTATTGGTTGGGATCAAGATTTAGTAACTTCATTATAAATTTGGGTGTATTGTTAGGTCAAGGCTAAACAAATAAAAATGTGGGTGTTGTTAATTCTAAAACTTTATTGTGAATATATACTTGAATAGATTCCATTGGTTCAGAAGCTCAACGGAAAGGAAGGCTCAAGTCCAAGAGTAATTATTCGATTGGCTAAGGCAAGTGGATTTCTAAACTCTTGTTAAGCGTACGAAATTCGTGTATTTCCTTGTGTGATGTTGAGAATGATTTGGAGACTTGTTGTTTATTTGTTGGTGTTGTATTTCTTGTTGTAAATTGTGCTTTGTTATCAAATGGTTATCTCCTCCTTTTCATTTGAGCATGTCATTTGCATTGTATCTGAGACATGGTTGTGGTAAGAGGATGATGTACTATTTTCGAGGGTCGTATCGCGTGCCGCGATGGATATTATATTTCGAGGGACGTGTCGCGCGCCGCGAAGGTTACTTTTTATCGAGGGTCGTGTCGTGTGCCGCGACAGATGCATGGACAGATATGTCCCCCATGGGTCCCGGACATAGAGACAGCGGGTGTGTATCGTTAAGAAAGACATGCATCACGATATTTGACATTGCATCTCATGGCATTGCACATTTTATTATTGATGAACTTGAACATGTGTTTTGCTGATCTTGTGAGTGTTTCTCTGTGAAGCTTGTGATTGTTGAATATTGAGTTGTTATTGAGAATGTGTAAACGGATAGAGTGTGGTTATTGTGTGGTGTGTTTGGTAAACTGTTAGGCTGTAGCGTGGAGGTTTAGATAGGGCGTAAGGAGTACCCGTATTTTGTTCACTTAACTTGTGTTTAGAGGTTTTCTTGTTGGGTACCGCGTGGTTTGGTACTCACCCCTTGCTTCTACAAATTTTTTGTAGGTTACGAGCCCGGATTTTTGTGATACCTTCCATTCTCTTCGTTTCCGAGGCATCTTGTGGAGGATTGTGAGGTAGCTGCTTGTCATCTCAGCGAACTTTCCTACTCCAGTTTATTAATTTGTTTTTACTTGAAAGACAACTTCATTTTAGACTTCCATTTTGTTTCAATTCTAATATTTACATGAGAGGCTTGTGCACGTGACAACCTGGTTTTGGGGATTGAATTAATATGACTTGGTTTCATAGTAGAAATTGTTGTTGGATTGTCATTTACTTCCGCACTTTGTTAGATATTGGGTTTTAGGCTGACTTGTCTTGGTGGGATAAGACGAGTGCCATCACACCCATTTTGGGTCGTGACAAAATGGTATCAGCCCCAGGTTCATAGGTCTCACGTGTATACAAGCCGAGTCTACATAGAGTCTCAAGGATCAGTACGGAGACGTCTGTACTCATCTCTGAGAGGTTATAAAGATTACTAGGAAACTTCCTTTTGTTCATTCTTTCTCATCGTGCATAGTTACCTTCGTTAGTACTGAGTTGTTGTATACTCTTTTGACAGATGATGAGGACTAGAACTAATGTTACTGGTGGTAGAGGGGAGGCACTTCCCGAGGCAGTTGTTGAGGCCCCAGCTAGGGGTAGGGGTAGATCTAGAGCTAGAGGTCGTGCTAGTAGTACGACAGTAGCCAGAGGTCGTGGACGTGGAGCAACACCAGTAAGAGGTCGTGCTAGAGAGGTCTCTACAGAACCTCAGATTGATGGCAGGGAGGACCAGGTTCCTTCAGATCCTGTAGTCACACCTTTGCTTCATGATACACTATTGAGGGTGTTAAGTGTGCTAGAGGGATTTTCTCAGGGTGGTGGGGCGACTACCACACCACATGACTCTCGTACTAGAGAGCGGGCTCAGACCCAAGAGCAGCAACAAGCTCCAGTTGTACAGGATGCGGTGGGGCAACTACCAGTAGATCCCGCGGTTCAGAATGATGTTGCACCAGAAGTTGGGGGTCGAGTTGCATCGATGGTTTTTCTGACAGAGGATGAGAAGCGTAGGTATGAGAGATTTCGAAAGATGGACCCACCTCAGTTTCAGGGTGGGAAGAGCGAGGACGCTCATGAGTTTCTAACTACCTGCCGAGAGTTACTAGAGGTGGTTGGATTAGCTGAGTCACATGGGGTTCGATATGCTACACTCCAGCTTCATGGACCAGCGAGAGACTGGTGGAGGACGTATTCGGGGGTTTTGCCAGTTGGATCTCCTCCTGTGACTTGGGAGCAGTTTGCTAGTGCATTCCAAGATCGTTTTATCCCATGGAGCGTGAGAGAGGAGAGTCGCTTGAGGTTTGAGAGCCTAAGACAGGATGGTTTATCGGTTACAGAGTATGAGGCACGCTTTTTCCTGTTGTCTAGGCATGCGTTGGCCATTATTCCAAATGAGACAGAGAGGATCCGCAGATTTGTGAGGGGATTGACTTTCTCTATCAGGTCAGTTGTGTTTCGGGCATCTAGGGAGGGGGCTTCTTTCCAGTCCATTGTGAGCGCCGCCAAAGAGGCGGAATTGATGGAGAGAGAGGAGTTTGGGGACCCTAAAAGGGCCCGTATATCAGGCCAGTTTCATGGTGCCTCATCTGGAGGTAGGGGATCACAGAGAGTGAGTGGTTCTTTTCAGCAGCGGGGACCTATTCATGCATCTATGCAGACATTTGAGGGTGGCCAGACATCTAGGGCTTCTTATAGCCCGAGTCAGAGCTCGTACGGTTCACAGCAGCGACCTACATGGCGAGGAAATTATAGTGGGTTTTCAGGGTCCACACAACAGTTCCCAGGTCAGAAATTTTGTTTTACTTGTGGAGATCCCGATCATCTAATGCGGCAGTGTACTTCACAAAGGGGTCGTGGTGTGTCTCGACCTAATTCTTCATTCCAGACTAGACCACCAGCACCACAGGGTAGAGTTCGTGGCAGAGTTCAGTCAGGTAGAGGTGATAGAGTTTCTAGTAGTGGTGTTGCAGCTCAGCAGAGTGGGGGTAGAGGTACCACCCAGGATGGAGGTGGACGAGGAGGCCACTGCTATGCTTTCCCCGGGAGACCTGAGGCGGAGACCTCTGATGCTGTTATTACAGGTATCATCCCAGTATTCCATCGACCTGCGTCTGTGTTGTTTGATCCAGGTTCTACATTCTCTTATGTGTCTACGTATTTTGCTGCTAAATTTGATATGATATGTGATAGCATGACTGTACCTATTCGTGTTTCTACACCCGTGGGTAAGCCCTTAGTGGTGGATCGAGTGTATCGATCCTGTCTTGTTTCTTTGGCTGGGTATGACACTTGGGTAGACTTAATCATTCTGGGGATGGTGGACTTTGATGTTATCTTGGGTATGGATTGGCTTTCTCCTTATCATGCTGTCCTTGATTGTAATGCTAAGACTGTGACTTTAGCAATGCCTGGTGTTCCGAGGGTTGAGTGGAAGAGTGTTAGTGGTTCTTATCCTAGAAAGGTCATCTCTTTTATCCGTGCTCAGAGGTTGGTGGAGAGGGGGTGTTTGTCTTACTTAGCTTTTATTCGGGATACTAGTGTTGAACCACCTCCCATGGAATCTGTTCCCGTGGTTCAGGAGTTTCTCGATGTATTTCCTTCTGATCTTCCAGGTGTTCCTCCCGATAGGGATATCGATTTTGCTATTGATTTGGAGCCGGGCACTAAGCCTATTTCTATCCCTCCATACCGTATGGCTCCAGCAGAGTTGAAAGAATTGAAGGATCAGTTGCAGGATTTATTGAGTAAGGGTTTTATTCGCCCTAGTGTATCACCTTGGGGTGCCCCTGTATTGTTTGTGAAGAAGAAGGATGGGACTATGAGAATGTGTATTGATTACAGACAGTTGAACAAGGTAACAGTGAAGAATAAGTATCCTCTTCCGCGTATTGATGACTTATTTGATCAGTTACAGGGAGCATCATTGTTCTCTAAGATTGATTTGAGGTCTGGGTATCATCAGTTGAAGATTAGGGCATCAGATATCCCTAAGACAGCTTTTCGGACCCGATATGGGCATTATGAGTTTCTAGTGATGTCCTTCGGATTGACTAATGCCCCTGCAGCATTCATGGAGTTGATGAATGGGGTGTTTCGACCATACCTTGATTCTTTTGTGATTGTTTTCATCGATGACATCTTGGTTTACTCTAAGACTGAGGAGGACCATGTCCGACACCTGAGGATTGTACTTCAGAGGTTGAGAGAAGAGAAGTTGTATGCCAAGTTCTCAAAGTGTGAGTTCTGGCTTACTTCTGTGACATTCTTGGGACACGTGGTGTCCAAGGAGGGTATTAGAGTAGATCCGGCCAAGATTGAGGCAGTTAGAGGCTGGACGCGACCTACTTCACCTACTGAGATTAGGAGTTTTGTGGGATTGGCAGGCTATTATCGACGATTTGTTCAGAGTTTCTCTACTATTGCAGCTCCATTGACTAGATTGACTCGACAGGATGTGGGTTTTCAGTGGTCTGATGAGTGTGAGGAGAGCTTTCAAAAGCTCAAGACTTTGTTGACTTCTGCTCCTGTGTTGACTCTACCTGAGGAAGGTGTAGACTTTACTGTGTATTGTGATGCTTCAGGAGTTGGTTTGGGTGGTGTGTTGATGCAGAAGGGGAAAGTGATTGCTTATGCTTCTAGGCAATTGAAGTCCCATGAGAAGAATTACCCTACTCATGATCTGGAGTTAGCGGCTGTGGTATTTGTACTGAAGTTATGGCGTCATTATTTGTATGGAGTGCATTGTGAGATCTTCACTGATCATCGGAGTCTTCAGTATATCTTTAGCCAGAGGGATTTGAACTTGAGGCAACGAAAATGGCTTGAGTTGCTGAAGGACTATGATGTGACCATTCTGTATCATCCAGGAAAGGCCAATGTTGTGGCCGATGCTCTGAGTAGGAAGACTCCTAGCATGGGGAGTCTTGCAGCGCTTAGTATTGAGGAGAGACCATTGGCTAGAGATGTGCAGATATTAGCTAACAGTCTTGTCCGCTTGCAGATTTCAGAAGAGAGTGATGGGATGATTGCTTTTATTGAGGCTCGGTCTTCTTTAGTCGAGCAAATCCGTGCACACCAGTTTGATGATGAAAAATTATGTCTCATTCGAGACAAAGTATTGAGAGGGGAAGCTAAGGAGGCTGTCCTTGATTCTGATGGTGTCTTGCGGATCGGAGGCAGAATTTGTGTGCCCAGGACAGGCGATTTGATTAGATTGATTCTTGAGGAGGCCCATTGTTCTCGGTATTCCATCCATCCGGGAGCGGCGAAGATGTATCATGATCTGAGTCAGCATTACTGGTGGTGTGGGATGAAGAGAGATATTTCAGACTTTGTTTCGAGGTGTTTGACTTGCCAGCAGGTCAAGTGTGAGCACCAGCGGCCCGGGGGTGTATCTCAGAGGATGCCTATTCCTACTTGGAAGTGGGAGCGGATTACTATGGACTTTGTTGTGGGTTTGCCTACCACAGTGGGTGGTTATGACTCTATTTGGGTTGTTGTTGATAGGCTGACCAAGTCTGCCCACTTCATCCCGGTTCGGGTGAAGTATACAGCAGAAAAGTTAGTCGAGCTATATATCAGTCAGATTGTGCGACTACATGGAGTTCCTGTTTCTATCATATCAGATCGAGGTTCACTATTTACTTCTCACTTCTGGAAGGCATTACAACATGGTCTGGGTACTCAGTTAGATATGAGTACGGCATTTCACCCTCAGACAGATGGTCAATCTGAGCGGACCATTCAGGTATTGGAAGATATGCTTCGAGCGTGTGTGATCGATTTTGGTGCAAGATGGGATCGACATTTACCCTTAGCGGAGTTCGCCTATAATAACAGTTATCACTCTAGTATCCAAATGGCCCCATTTGAGGCATTGTATGGTAGACGGTGTAGATCTCCTATTGGTTGGTTTGATTCGGCGGAGATGGACTCTTTGGATACAGACTTGCTTAGAGATGCTATGGAGCAAGTCCGTATGATTCAGTATAGATTATTGACAGCTCAGAGTCGACAGAAGAGTTATGCAGACCGGAGAGTTAGAGCCTTGGTGTTTATGGAGGGTGATCATGTTTGGCTCCGAGTATCACCCATGAAGGGTGTGATGAGGTTTGGAAAGAAGGGCAAGCTTAGCCCTAGGTTCATTGGACCTTTTGAGATTTTGAGCCGAGTGGGAGAGGTGGCCTATAAGTTGGCCTTGCCACCTAGTTTGTCGGCAGTTCATCCTGTTTTCCATGTCTCTATGCTTCGGAAGTATATTCCGGATGAATCTCATGTGATTTCACTCGATTCTGTGGAGCTGGGTCCAGACTTGACATTTGAGGAGGAGCCTATAGCTATTTTGGATAGGCAAATTCGAAAGCTTAGGACCAAAGAGATTGCTTCAGTGAAGGTGCAATGGAAGCACCGATCAGTGGGAGAGGCAACTTGGGAGACAGAGTCTGACATGCGTGCCAGATATCCTCAACTTTTTGAAGCATCAGGTACTTTCTTTTACTTTATGTTCGAGGACGAACATGATTTTTAGTGGTGGATAATGTAATGACCCGGAAGGTCATTTTTGGAAATTTTAAATATTAGTGTAACTTGAGTTAATTAATCGATAGTTTATGGGCTAAAGTGATAATTTATTTAAGACCCTATACTATTTAGCCTTTATTTAATAAAATATGTGGGTAAAACCTATCACAATTAGTACTTAATAAATTCATAAAAGGAAAAGGAGAAAGGAGATCGACGGAACGAGGACGAAGGGTTCGACTGCTGCTTCAGGTAAACAACTTATGCATTAAATGCCTTGTGAAAATGTCTTGTTTATCACTATACACGTGTACATAACATTATAATATGAATGGAAGAAGGGAATTTGAAACAAGAATTGGCAGTGGCATACATATTGAAATTGGGTAAGCATATGATTAATTTAAATAGTCTAATCATTGTCCAATGATGACCTAATAATTGGATAATAATGCCTAATCATTGGACATGATTGCTTAGTGAATAATTTATTTAATTAATGTTTATAGTTGAACATTAGAAATATGTTAATCTGTAAATTGTTTTGAGGCACATCTGATTTAGTTAATTGTTTAGTTATCACATTATGATTCAAGTTTTGACATATTAAGATGTGATATTAAATATTGAGTATAGTATAATTATATAAGAACTTTCACGGTTGTGGTGTTTGGATAAATTATGACCTAATTGACTTGAAATTTAGAAAATATGAGATTTGACTTATTGGTTGGAATCAAGATTTAGTAACTTGATTATAAATTTGGGTGTATTTTTAGGTCAAGGTTAAACAAATAAAAATGTGGGTGTTGTTAATTCTAAAACTTTATTGTGAATATATACTTGAATAGATTCCATTGGTTCGGAAGCTCAACGGAAAGGGAAGGCTCAAGCCCTAGAGTAATTATTCGATTGACTAAGGCAAGTGGATTTCTAAACCCTTGTTAAGCGTATGAAATTCGTGTATTTTCTTGTGTGATGTTGAGAATGATTTGGAGACTTGTTGCTTATTTGTTGGTGTTGTATTCCTTGTTGTAAATTGAGCTTTGGTATCAAAATGGTTATCTCCTCATTTTTCATTTGAGCATGTAATTTGCATTGTACTTGAGACATGGTTGTGGTAAGAGGATGTACCATTTCGAGGGTCGTATCGCGCGCCGCGATGGATATCATATTTCGAGGGACGTATCGCGCGCCGCGAAGGTTACTATTATCGAGGGTCGTGTCGTGCGCCGCGACAGATGCATGGACAGATATGTCCCCCATGGGTCCCGGACTGAGAGACAGCGGGTGTGTATCGTTAGGGAAGACATGCATCACTATACTTGACATTGCATCTCATGGCATTACACATTTTATTATTGATGAACTTGAACATGTGTTTTGTTGATCTTGTGAGTGTTTCTCTGTGAAGCTTGTGACTGTTGAATATTGAGTTGTTATTGAGAATGTGTAAACTGATAGAGTGTGGTTATTGAGTTGTGTGTTTGGTAAACTGTAAACTATTAGACTGTAGCGTGGAGGTTTAGATATGGTGTAAGAAGTGCCCGTATTTTGTTCACTTAACTTGTGTTTAGAGGTTTGCTTGTTGGGTACCGCGTGGTTTGGTACTCACCCCTTGCTTCTACAAATTTTTGTAGGATACGAGCCTGGATCTTCGTGATACCTGTCATTCTTTTCGTTTCCGAGGCATCTTGTGGAGGATTGTGAGGTAGCTGCTTGTCATCTCAGCGAACTTTCCTACTCAAGTTTATGACTTTGTTTTTACTTGAAAGACAAGTTCATTTTAGACTTCCATTTTGTTTCAATTCTAATATTTACATTAGAGGCTTGTGCACGTGACAACCTGGTTTTGGGGATTGAATTAATATGACTTGGTTTTATAGTAGAAATTGTTGTTGGATTGTCATTTACTTCCGCACTTTGTTAGATATTGGGTTTTAGGCTGACTTGTCTTGGTGGGATAAGACGAGTGCCATCACACCCATTTTGGGTCGTGACATTAACAACCAGCCAAATCAAAATCCTTATTAAAGAAAACCTATATCAAGCAATAATATTTTTTATCATAATTAACAAGTACGGGCATATCATATTATCTTAATGACATATACGAATCCGAGTTAGCTGTATTCAATTAACAATTTTAGTGTTAATATTAGCAGTAGCACATGTAAAATTAGAGGGAATTAGAGAGTAAATAAATAAATTGAATATCACGATAAGCTATGAGTTAGAAACTCATTTACTCTGACAGAACTAATAAATGGCAACATGTTAAACAATCATCAATGAATATTAACAAGTTTTAAAGTAAAAAAAATCATCAGATCAATATCATTAAGAAAAAGGGCATGAATCTTGAACAAAAAATTCTCACATAGATAGTTTTTCTTAACAATCAACATGTAATATAACCTCCAACTTTGAAATGGCAGTAGACAGTGATGGAGAAAAAAAATAACTTAGACTTACATTGGACAAATCTGAACAGATCCATCTCATAACAAACATGAAATTTGAAAATCTGAACAAAGCCTCGCCGGAGCTTGCTGCTTCTTCGCTGCAAAAAGGCGGGGGCGAGTGGTCTGTTTGGTTGTCGTTAATGCTGGTCGCTGTTGTCTCTCGCGGGCTGCCTGGAGGTTCCCTCATAAGCTTCCTTCCTGCTTCTATCTCTGCAGGAGAAGAAGAAGAAAGGTAAAACAGAGAGCGGAAACAGGGGAAGAAGAGGAACAATGAATGGAGGGAGAGGGGAAGAGGGAGGTGACTAGAGAGAAATGAATAAGGGGGATAGAAAGAGGGAGAAATGATGGCTGCCAGCAGCTTCTGGCTCACGCCAGAATGAATGGGGGAGATACAGGGTCGCCGGTCGGAGAAGGGGAGGAGAACGGAGAAGAGAGGGGGCAAAGTGTGGTGGCGTTTCGCCATAAAAAAGGAAAGGAGGGGAGAAAGAGATTAAGGGGGAGGTGGCGGCTGCCAGGGAGTGGGAAGAAGAAGATGAGTTAAGCTTAAATTTTTGTCTTAAGGATATTAGAAATAGGAAGAATAGGAGGATAGATCTTGACAGTAGGATTAGTTTTTATGTACGACTAGGATTCGATCTGGGATTTGATGAATTAATGGATGGATGAGATTAAAAGATGAAGTCTTAAAATCAAATTGGATTGAATATGAAATGACTTAAATTGCAATTAAATTGACTAAAATTAAAAATGAAAAGGTGACTATAATTGAAATAAAATTTTAATTAGAGTGGCTATAATTGAAAGAAATTAAAATAAAATAGGTTATATTTTAAATAATTTTGAGAATATTTAGAAATTACTATTTAATTAAAATACTACATAGATTAAAATATTTTTTATATAATTGAAAATCACTTAAATTTTAAAATATTCGAAATTCATTGATAATTTTAAAATATTTTAATAATATTTACAATAATTTTATAAAGTAAAACATACCAAAATATAAAATTTTCAAGAAAAATCGACTAAGAATTCTAAACTTTAAATAAATTTTAAAATACGTATTTAATCCAAGAGTATTCCTAAAATGGTTTAAGGTCGGTCGAAATTGGGTGTCAACACATGGGAAGTAGTACCCTCTTTTTTCGGTGTTGGAATAGAACACCGGATTCCATGTAGCTCACATGGTATATGTCTGTTATGGTTATGTCCCTCGAACGTTAATAAATTAACTAATATAAGAATATGAATTCTTATCTAAATTCTTTGGGAAGTGTGCTTAGCATAGGGAGGATTATGGACCCTATCTATGCATTGCACTAGATGACTTCATGAAAGTATAGGATTGGAGCCTCTTATGAAGTAAAGACCTATGTTATATATGACTTGTATGAATGCATGTTAAGTGATCTTATTATGTCAAGACATGAATTATGACTATGCATGTGAATTACACTTATGACTCCTAAGTCAGTTTGCTTAGTATATGTGGGAATATGGGACTCCATGTGCACATTGCACAAGTATGCTTTTGAAGGGGTTATGATGGTAGTTTACCCGTGGTATGAACTAAATTAGTTATAACTAAGGTTTTAGAAAAGGAAAGAGTCCTTATATGATGCTATGAAGTATGTGTCCTTATGTACACTTATGAATGAACGAGTTATGAGTTGTTAAGTATGTTATGCCTAGTGTAGGGTGAAAATTCTTGGGTACACATTGTGGACGTAGTATTACGGGATGATAGCTACACATTGCACTAGTGTTACTTAGGAGTTATCTTAGGTGATGGTCCTTGTGTGAAGTTTCTGTCTATGAGGTGCTTAATACTTATGAATATATTTGGTTGTGTTATAATACTTATGAATATATTTGGTTGTGTTATAAATCATATCTATGAAATACTATTATAAGTTTACCTCAAGTTGATGCATCGTACTAAGTACACTTGAGGGTTACTTAAGGATAGAAGGAAGATAAAAGAGATGTAATGCATTGTATGTATTGAACATGCTTCAGTGTATGATAAATAGCTTTATATGTTATTAGGAAGAGTATTCATGTCTATATGATGTATGTGAACTATAGCGATCTTATATCTGCCAATGTTTATGATGTTTACTAAATTGACAAGATGCATGATTTCTAACTAAATGTCCTCTATAAATGCATGTTTTGCATGGTTGTCATACTTAGGCATTCTTGTACTAATACCATTCTTCTTCATCTTCTTGTATGTTTGCATTGTCTTTGTTTGTTGTTTGAAGTCCAAATACAATTTAGTTTACGCTAGAATCTTAATATACATGGTAAGGGTTAAAATGTACGGGTACGACTCCCCAGGGGCTACCCTAAGGGCCCCCAAGGAGGACCCTAACGCTGGACAAGGAGGCAGCCCAAGGCAGCGTGCAGCAGCAGGATTGAGGAACCAGCCTCGCGTCGCCGCATAGCACTGAGTGTACCTATGCAACGTGCGCCAAACACGAGGATTACTGCCTTAAAAATTATATTGGGGCAAATTCAGAGGCTGCCTCCGCGACGCGCAGCCACCTCCCAGATCCGATTGTGTTGTTTTAAAGTTAACTTTGACATGTCTAAAATACCAATAAGTATGGGGGTGTTATGGTAACTTTCGGGGACGTTTCTAAACTGATTTTAGGACCTTTTTAACCCCTTTCCATAGCAAAAACCCCAACACCCCATAAACAAATCAAAATCCCCAAAACTCATTACTCTTTCGAAAACCCCAAAACCTCCATTGAAGACCAAGCTCAAGAAGAAGGTATGAAGGTCGATTCTTGAGCTTTCTTCTCGGGTTTTTGTGGGATTTCTAATGTAAAATATATGGTGATCCTTCATACATAGATTACCATTCATCGATGGAGACCTTTCAAAGTCCTTTCCAAACATAATTCTAAGACAAAAATCCTATATTTCAATATAGTTATGGGTTCATTGTGAAAGTTATTTCAAAATCATTCTAATGATGAATATATGTTTATCCACTGATTTTATGATGAATTTCTATCAAATTTTATGAAGATCACATGATCCTTCTAATTTCTCAAAGTTAGCCTATAATTTGGATCTTGTGATCTTGATTTCATGTTATAGAATTGTGATTAGATTGTATTGAATTAATTACTGCTATTACTATCTATATTAATTGAATATGAATTGTAGTTTAATGATCAAATATGATCATTCGCTTGATGATTTGGTAAGTTGACCTATTTCCTCTAATTAGCTTAGAATTTATATTGCATTGTGTTGATTAGTATGCTCCACTTATGGTGGCGATGTTTTGTACATTTTTATGTGTTATGATCATGGCCTTGAACGAATGATATGCAAGATCAATTTATATGATAATTTCCATGTTTAGGAAGTTTAAGGATTTAGCCTTCAATCTAATAATCATGTTCTAAGTGATTTGATGTTATGTGAAGTATATGAATAGCCCTCCAAACTAGTTAAATCATCTAGGTGTGTATGATGTTTTATGTATTTGTGTGATGATCATGTTTGGTTTAGGTGGTTTGTATCGCTAGTGATGAACAATATCTTAGTAGAATCACCCCTACCTATATGAACCCTATATGAATGTGTGATTTAAGTATGCTAGGAGTCTTCTATTCTAATGTTGAGCGTGTTATTTCCTCCTATGATGTATTGTGAGTGTGTGTAGTCTATAGTCTTAAATAAAATAGATGTGTTCGACTAAAGACTTTAAGAATTTTGTACATGTGTTGTGGTCATTAAAGGGTTGCTTCCTCAAGGTTATCATATAGCCATTATGTGATCATGTTGGCCAATGTACACACATACACTTCATGCACGTCTATGAATAGGATAGATTTATAATGATTAAGGAAAGGATAGTTCTCCTATGCATTATTACCTATTTCTATGCATGTGAAGTATATGATAAATGAATGTATCAACATGAGTGACTAGAGGTTTTATGTGATGGTAGATCTCAAATTATATGCTTACACACATGATGTATGATTGTATGAATATGTGAAAGTACCTTATCACATGAATTAGGGTCTATGATGAAAGGATATTCTCATCTTAAAATCCTCTAAGATATATGAAGTATAAAGAAGTAAACTCCTAAAATCTTGTTTATTACTTAATACATTCAATGGTTAATATATATTAAAAAGGGAGTTATATCCTAGAACCGAGTTAACATGAAGAATGAGAGAGGGAGCTTAACGTTAGTAAGTCCACCTTCCCACAAAGAGAAGCTTCACATTTTGTAAGTCCAGATTCCCAACATAGATGTCGTCTCATGAGATGGAAACCTCCACGTTAGCAAGTCAAGGTTTCTAGAAGCAATCATCTTGTTACATAACTACGTGCCCTCGTAGGTTTTTGCTTAGTGCATCAAATATAATTTTGTATTAATGTCCTACCATGGCAAGTAGTACCCTCTGTTTTTGCTGTGGGAGTAAAACACCGAATTCCATGTAGCTCACATGGTCTATGGTTGTTATTGCTATGTCTCCTGAAGTTTAGTAAATTAACTAAGATAAGAATATGAATTCTAATATTAATTCCTTGAGAAGTGTACTTAGTAGAGGTAGGACTATGGAACCAAGCTATTCATTGAACTATATGACTTCAAAAAAAAGGATAGGATTGGAGCCTCTTATGAAGTAATTACTTATGTTATGTATGACTTGTATGTGTGCATGTTAAAAGACCTTGTTATCTAAATACATGCATTATGACTATGCATGTGAAATACACTTATGACTACTAAGTGAGTTTACTTTGTATATGTGGTAGTATTGGAATCCATGTGTACATTGCACAAGTAAGCTTGTGAAGAGGTAATGAGGTTGGTTTAACTATGATATGAACTAAATGAGTTATGACTAAGGTTGTAGTAAAGGAAAGAGTGCAAATATGATTCTATGAAGTATGTGGCCTTATGTCTAGTTATAAATGAAAGAGTTTTGACTTTTAAAGTATGTTATGCCTAGTCTAGAGTGACTTCTTAGGTACACTTGGTAAAAGTAGTATTATGGGGTGCTACCTACACATTGCACAAGGGTTACTTAGGAGTTGTCTTAGCTGATGGTCCTTATGTGAAGGTGGTGTCTATGAGTTGCTTAAGACTTATGAATATAGTTGGTTGTGTTATGAATCATATCTGTGAAAGACTATTATATAATGACCTCAAGGTGACACATTGTACAAAGTACACTTGAGGGTTACTTAAGGAATGAAGTAAGGTAAAAGAGATGTAATGCATGGTATGTATTTAATATGTTTGTAAGTATGATAAATAGTTTTATATTTTATTATGAGTAGTATTCATGTCAATATGATGTATGTGAATTATATTGAGCTTATATGTGCCACTATTTATGAAGTTTACTAAATAAACATGATGCATGATTTCTAACTAATGTCCTCTTTAAATGCATTTTTTGCATGGTTGCCATACTTAGTGTTCTTGTACTAATACCATTCTTCATCATCTTTTCACACAAAAGTTTAGGTGGTGATGGCTAAAGGATGTATCCTTGGTGAAGAGGTTGGATACATCTTTCATGTTCAAGAAGAGGGATACTTATGCTTCAAGGGTTGCCTATATAAAGTTGCTTTTTAGGTTGATGTAATAGCATAGACCTATATTTTATGTTCTTCGGGGCCGTGTCCTNTCGTGGGTTTACTCGGTACGTGTTAGGTTATGGGTATTCACATGTACATTTCATTAGTAAGTTTAGATAGGAATTATGAGTAATGTATCATTATGTGTTAATGAAAAATGAAGTCCAAGTATGCATTTAAAAACTATTGTCTCATTATGATATTATAGTTAGTGTTTACTTGTATGTTGTCTTGAAATGAGTATAAAGACTAAATGGGTTATGATAGGAAGATATAAGTAAATGAGTCTTATGTGTTGATCTTTGAAGTTTGTTTGTTCATATTAAGTATTTGTTCGAGACATGTTATGTTTCTACGAATGTATATGTTTGAGTTAATGAAGATTGATTGAATGTTAACCTTGGTGTGGACAGTGAAACAGAGACTATTTATGCATTGTACCAAGTATTACTTCAGGTTTACTTTGGGGTAAAGCAATTAATGTTAGAGAAGAAAACGTTATGAAAATGTTGAATGTTACTTAAAGAGATCCTTAAGATCTAAGGATTTCATATGTCAAAGATATTCTTAAAGTTTAGTAATAGTTTAGATATTATTTTATGTTTTTAAGGGTCGTGTGCCTATGCTCTAATGATGTTGAGTCTAAGATGAAAAAAGAAACTTAGAGTTTATATATATATATATATATATATATATATATATATATGAAGTCATTATTCTAGCATATGATGTTCTATGAAAAATTTCAAATTTTGTACTATTTTTATTATGATTATGCAATGAAAGATGTCTAAGGGCTTGTCTTAGACCTCCGAGAGGTCGACGACGCCGTGTGGCGATCTAAGAGTACTTTAAATTATAAGAGGTACTTTGGGTCGTAACAAACTTGGTATAAGATTAGAAGGTTGTAGGATTAGTCTTTAGGTTTCAAAGTCTCGTATTTCCACATCTAGTAGATTCTCATTTGTCTAGGTGAGTCAAAACACATCAATGAGCAAGAGGCTATAGGACGATAGATTTTCCCTTCTTCAGTATTCACATGTTGTGCCATAGAACTTAACATATTGTAAGATTAACTTTTAGATGTGATTGCTTGGATTTTAATGATGCCTCAATGCTTGAGGGAGAATAAGGTGAGTTTTAACACTTACCCTTGTTTAATCGTTTGGTATTATATGTGAAGATGAATTTTAGTACATGTTGATGTGATGAAATTTATGGCTCTAGGTTGTTTATGAGGAAGGATATGCTATTTTGATAATTCATAATATGATGTGGTTATAGCTTGTTACTAGTTGTTATGGTTGAATGGAGATCCCCTTGGAGTGATAGAATGCTTTATAATTATGTAGGATGGTAGCATGATGTTATGATATAGGCTTGAAAAGTCTTGGAGAATGTGGTAAATAGTGAGAAAGATGAATGTTACCTTACTATATGTTAATGCTTCATAGTTTTCCTTTTGTCGTTTGGAATCTTTTGTATAGGCTTTCTCCTAAGGAGGACAGATAGTGTGTTGAGCATAGTAAAGTAATTTTGAAGTATTCTAGTCAATGGGGGAAACCTTATACTAGTTAATGATTCCGTTTACGAACCTATTCTAAGAGTGGTAAAAATGGGGTTTTATTCCATAAACCGGAAGTATGATTACCCTAAGGTGCCTTGGGGGGATGTATAACATGTACCCTTAGCTCTTGAGGAGAAGGATAAAATTAAGGTTGACCAACTTTAAAGTTGTTAGTTGTCTTTTAAGCTTGAATTTAAATATGGTCAATTAAGGAAGTTTTTAGATTATACCTAGGCATGGTTAGTTGGGAAATTCCACAAAAAGTAATGAACCTTGTAGGTTGGTCTTGACTTGCCACAATCTTGGTGTCTAAGGGCATGATGTGATTTGAATCACCCCAAATGGGGGATAATCTCCATAGATGGTAAGATTTTTAGAGCCCTTGATGTACCTGTGTTGAGTTCCCTTGAACTTCTCTAGATTAAAAATCACGTTGTTGGATCGTAAGAAGGGTGTTCATGAGCTTAGATCCTAAGACTAGAGTAATGTTCTTAGTCAATAAGGTTGGTAAACTAGAATTCCCTTAGAGTTGAGATGAGTTGCTCTTAAATTTGTTTATCCTAAGTGTGGGAGGATGATTTGAGTAGTAAGGTTTTAGATATCCATATCATTTTCTTCTATCTTATTCAAGCTTGAAACCAAAGAGTTCCAAAGTAGCTTGTTCATGATAGGATTCTTGCATAAAAGGATAAGTAGAATGTTCTCCATACATTATGCATGTATTAAATGACACTATGTTATGCATGTTATGAAAGGTCATTATTGTTTGAAAAGGAAAATTTGATAAATTTTCATGTTGCTCATGTTGTTCTGCATCCTAATATGATAAATGTGTAATTGGATTTCATGAGATAGCTTAATGATCATGCTTGATGTAACTCATATTGTGTGGTGTTTTTTCCTCACTGTGAGAAATGGAGTCTCCATTAAATAAATTTAGAAAAGTCTCATTGAAAAATGTGTGACTTTTGAGATATAGGGAATTTTACAATTGGCTCATTCTTGAGGAGTTATGGGTGGTCTAGCCTATGTCTTTGGGTTTTCCTATGAAGTGTAATAAATTTCCTTAAATAGTGCATGCTTATGAAAGATAGCTATGTGCTATGAATACAAAGCCTTAAATTTACTTCCTAATGTCGTGATATTCTTGGTGTGACCAACCATGTTAATATCATAGGGAAGGAAGTATAAACATAATTTGGTTTTGAGTAATTAAATCCTCCTTAATATGAATTAACCACTATGCATTGCTTTATATGAACTCTATGATGCCATGCGTATATGTTGTGAATAGGAGAAGGTAGTTCCTCCTTGAACAAAGCTAAGATTGGTGATGTCATATATGACCTCGATGGTATGACATCTAGAATATAAGATTGTAGTCAATCTACATTATTCATGATTCTTGTGCAACTAAATGAATTGTTAAAATTTCTCATCTATTGAAGTGTGGACTATGCCTAAGTGTGCAACTGGAATCCATAGTATGTTTAACCTTATGATGAAATAATGAACATGCCTAATATTGGAGAAGGTAGTTCCTCCAAATGGCAATGAATTTGAAGAAGTATGTATGCATGGAAAGGATTATATAAGTAGTCCATGTTTCATTATGTTGCTTTGAATGCATGTTAGTATGAAGTTAGTGTGTCCAGTATGTTTTGTGCAGTGACTATTATGTGATAACAGGTTGAAGTGTTGTGAGCTCCTATGGGAGTCTTTGACTCACTGAGAGTGTTTAAAATGTTTCAAATGTCATTCAAGAAGTAATGTTTTTCCAAGTGGGGGAGTATTTTTACACCCTAAAAAAGAAATACGGTATCTAGAGCCTCACATGTGCCTAAAAAGGTTAATAACATCTTAATAAAGTGCTTAACAGTATTTATATTTTATTTGAAGAGGTTTGGAGGTCAAACGTCAAAGAACGTCCAAGTCTTTTGAAAGTAGATCTTTAGACGTTCTAGTGTGTCCTTGTATGTTTACATTGTTTTTATGTGTTGTTTGAAGTCCAAAAATAGTGTATTTGACACTAGTATATCAATAGACATTTTAAGGGTCAAAACGTCTGGGTACGATTACCCGGGGACCACCCTAAGGGCCCCCAAGGAGGACCCAAATGTTGGACAACAAGGCTGCCCAAGGCAGCGTGCAGCAGCATAATTGAGGAACCAGCCTCGCGTCGCGTTCCTGGAATTGAGTGTTCCTGTGAGACACTCTCCCAACACTAGGCCTACTGCCTCAAAAATTAATTTGGGGAAACTTCATAGGCTGCCTCCGCGACGCGCAGCCATCTCCCAGATCTGGTTACGTCGTTTTAAAGTCAATTTTTACATGTGTAAAAGTCCCAATAAGTATTTTTGGTAACTTCTGGGGATGTTTCTAAACTGTTTTTAGGAACATTTAACCCCTTTCCCAAGCCAAAACCCTAATATCCATTAAGAAATAAAAATCCCCGAAACTCTCTTCTCTTCCCAAAACCCCTAAACCTCCATTTAAGACCAAGCTCATGGACATAATATGGAGGTGGATTGTTGGATCTTTCTTCTCGGATTTTCGTTGGATTTCTAATGTAAAATCTATGGAGTACTTTCAAAACTTTTTGCAAACATGATTCTAAATCAAAAATCCTATATTTAAGTCTAGCCATGGTTCATTGTTAAAGTGATTTCAAAAGCATTTTAATGCTGAATATAATTTTAGATACTGATTTTATGATGAATTTCTATAAGATTTTATGAAAATCCCATGATCCTCCTATTTCTCAAAGTTAGCCTATAATTTGGATCTTCTTATCTTGATTTCATATTTATGGAATTGTGATTACATTGTATTGAATATCTTATTGCTATTACTATCTATATCAATTGAATATGAATTTTGAAGGAATTATCAAATATAATAATTAGCTTGAAGATTTGATAGTTTGACCTATTTCCTCTAATTAACTTAGAACGTATACTGAATTGTGTTGATTAGTATGGTCTACTTATGATGGCGATATTTACATTATTGTACATGTTTATGTGTTATGATCATGACCTTGTGGGAATTAGACGCAAGATGAATTTATATGATGATTTCCATGTTTAGGAAGTTGAACGATTTATCCTTTATTCTAATTATCATGTTCTAAGTGAATTGATGTTATGTAAAGTATATGAATAGCTCTCCAAACTAGTTATATGATATAGGTGTGTATGATGTTATATGTATATGTGTGATGATCATGTTAGGGTTAGGTAGTCTATATGGATAGTGATGAAGAATATCCTTGTAGCATCATCCCTACCTATATGAATCCTATATGAATGTATGATCGAAGTTTGCTAGGAGTCTTCGTTTCTAATGTTGAGTATGTGATTTCCTCCATTAATGTATTGTGAGTGTGTCTAGTTTTTGTCTCAATACTTGAAGAATGTTGAACATGTGTTGTGCTCTTTGGAGGGTGGCATCCTCAAGGTTATTGTAAAGCCAATATATGATCATGTTAGCGAATGTACACACATGCACGTTTATGAATATGATATATTTATAATTATTAAGGAAATGATAGTTCTCCTATGCATTATTACCTATTTCTATGCATTTAAAGTATATGATTTATGAAGTTATCAACATGTGTGACTAGATTATTCATGTGAAGGTAGATCTCACATTGTATGCACACACACATGATGGATGATTGTATGAATGTGTTTATCGTCTATGATGAAACGACATTCTCACCTTAGAATCCTTTGAGCTATATGAAGCATAAAGGAGCAACCTCCTAAGGCCTTCTTTATGACTTGATGCATTAAATGGTTAAATATATTTTAAAAAGGGAGTTAGATCCTAGCGCCGAGCGAACACGACAAATGAGAGCCGGAGCTTCACGTTAGTAAGTACGACTTCCCACAAAAAGAACCATCATATTTAGTAAGTCCAGGTTCCAAACCTAGATGTTGTCTCATGAGATTGAAACCTCCACGTTAGGAAGTCAATGTTTCTAAAAGCAATCTCCTTGTTCCATAACTACGTGGCCCCGTAGGTTTTAGCTTAGTTGATCCACTAGAATTGCTATTTTTGTTTGAAGGTCCTATCTTGGCAAGTAGTACCCTCTCTTTCCGGTGTGGGAGTAGAACACCGGATTCCATGCAGCTCATATGGTCTATGTCTTTTACGGATATGTCTCCCGAATTTTAATAAATTAAGTAAGATAAGAATATGAATTCTAATTAGAATTCCTTGAGAAGTGTACTAATCAAAGGTAGGAATACGGACCTTATCTATGCATTGCACTAGATGACTTCAAAAAAGTATATGATTGGAGCCTCTTATGAAGTTAAGACTTATGTTATGTATGACTTATATGAGTGAATGTTAAGTTACCTTGTTTTGTAAAGACATGTATTATGACTATGCATGTGAAATACACTCATGACTCATAAGTGAGTTTGCTTAGTATATGTGGAAGTTTGGGACTCCATGTGTACATTGCCCATGTAAGCTTGTGAAGGGGTTAAGAGGATGGTTTACCTATGATATGAACTAAATGAGTTATGACTAAGGTTTTAGTAAAGGAAGGAGTCCTTATATGATGCAATGAAGTATGTGGCCTTATATCTAGTTATGAATGAAATAGTTATCACTTGTTCATATGTTACGCCTAGTCTAGGGTGAACTTCTTAGGTACACATGGTGTAAGTAGTATTATAGTATGCTACCTACACATTGCACTAGTGTTACATAGGAGTTGTCTAAGGTGATGGTGCTTATGTAAAGTTGGTGTCTATGAGGTTCTTAAGATTTTGAATATATTTGGTTGATTTATGAATCATATCTATGAAAGACATTATAAGATGACCTCAAGGTGATACATTTTACTAAGTACACTTGAGGGTTACATATGGAAAGAAGTAAGATAAAAGAGATGTAATGCATTATATTTATTGAATATTCTTTAATGTATGATAATGTAATACCTCGAATATACAAGACTCATGGTAAAGCCTAACACATGTTTCATAAAGTCTTAAAACTATTTCTAAGTCCATTTTTATAGAATATAGGTCATTTAGAAGGTTTAAGAACCAAATGTCCAAAGACGTCCAGAAAGTTGGTTCAAAGAGGTGTAGTGTGCCTTAGCCTTTTTACTAACTTTTAGGAGTTGGAAATGTACAGAAATAAGTGCAAAGGTAGCTAATGGGTTTTTGGAGTGTTTTCATGATTGAAACGTCTGAGTACGACTCTCCAAGGATCAACCAAGGTCCCTCAAAGAGAACCTCTGCAGTTTGATGCAGCACTCACTGGCAGTGTGAATCGACGGGGCAGACGACGGTCCTTAAGTGGCCCGATAAGGCATCAAAGGCCACCGTCGTCCCTCACTTAGAAAGATTATGAAGGCCCTTGTTTACCTAGCTACTGTTACACTCGACGAAAGGGGACGACGGGGCGTTCAGGATACCATCATCCCATACTCAGAAAAATTGGAGGAAGCCTCCCCTGCAAAGTCCAAGATAGATACGAAGGAAGTGCAGGACGTAGGGGGGCTTTCGTCAACCCACCGACGGACCGTCAACGGGGTCTCGTCGGTGAGGTTCGAATTTCACTGATGGATTTTAATGATTTCATTTAAAATAATTAAATGGATTAGGATTAGATAGTTATTAAAGGGAAACTTAATTAAAATAATTAAGACGCTCTATAAATACCCTTAACCCTTATTAACCTAAAGCCAACTCTGAAAATAAACCCTCTTCCTTCTCTCTTATTTCTATCACTACAAGAACTCACCATTAAAGGCTACCAAGAATTAGGGTTTGGGGGCTGGAAAAGAGTGGATTCTTCATCAAATTATTGAGAAACATTTAAATATGGGTTCTATTCACCTTTGAGATCTTTTCCTCAAAGGGTTCCTTCAAATGTATTTCAAAAAGTTGAGTTTTCTTATGGGTTTCATTCAATTACGAAATTGAAGTTATGAATTGAGTTGTTAGTAAATCATAGGGTTATATTGAGTAAATTTACATGTAATTCAACTTGTTTATAATAATTGTTGATGGTTTGGTCAAATTGAAGAACATGATCCTCTATCCCTAATCCTAGGTAGTGATTTTGACTTACGTTTTATGTTGATCATTCAATTGAGTTGATTATTGATAAGATTTCTATCCTATGATGCTATTATGTTGAATTAATATTAATTATAGGCCTATCATGCTAGTTCTTGAGATGTAATTTAGGTTATGAATTATAATGTTAAATTAGCCTATGTATCTTGTCTCAAGTTGTGATCTAAAGATGAATTGTGTTATAGAGATGCAATTGTCCTTGTTATTCTATTGATTATCATTGTGGGATGATGTTACTCCCCATGTTGGGTTGACTTATGGGTTGATGGTAAGACCTTGATGATAAACTAAGAGAAAGACTTGGTAAGTCTTAGAATCTCTATCTTTACTTCAAATTGTGATTAATTGTAGCTAAGCCATGATATTACATTGGAGTATGCCTTATATTAGGATTATAGGGTTGTATGATATTAAAATTAAATGTCTTGAGTATGTGGTGAGGTTGATTAAGGTGTATTTTCTATAAGAATGGTGCAAACTATCAATGTGCCTTAAAATGTTATGAAATGCTTAAATGTTAACCTCCCTTGTATGAATTGTGATGAAAGGACTTAAACTCAGACAATTCTTATTGAACTATTGATGATGATGATTATACAAGGGGTAGACCCTATGTCCTGTATAAAGATATGATTGATAATTAAAGGCTTAAAGACATTTCAAAAACGGACTCTAGTTTAGAACCGAGTGAACAAGAAAGAGGAGTGTCCCTTCCCACATGGGAAGGTAGGAGAATTGCATCACTCTTGAGATTGGAGATCATAATGCATGGCGCATAAAGAGGATCCCAACTAAATGTCCTAGTTCTTGAACTATGTTGCCCCCATAGGAATACTAGCTAGTGGATCCACATAGTTGCTATGTATTATGTTTTGGTACTACCTTGGCAAGTAGTCCGCCTTCTTTCGGTTAGGGAAAGATGTTCGTAAAAGGTTATATGAATTAAAGGACTTGAAATCTAACTTATATAACATGAGGGGTTTAGCTTAGTTTAGGTAGGGGTATGGGACTCTACCTAGATATTCACTAGTTAGTCTTGAGGGGAGTCTTAGGAAAGGTTCTTATATGTTTATGTTAAGATAATATATGTTGTGTATATATGATGACCATGTTATATTGTTGATATTATATGTTGATTAAGTTCGTTTCTGAATATGCCTTAAATTATAGTGATAATATAAGATGAAATGCAAGCCTTAATAACATGATAGGTAAGTTGGACATTGGTCATGTTTTCTTGTTGAGGATACTAGATTGAGTAAGGTTATGGGGATTTGCTTAGTCATTGCACTTGTTGACTTGATAAGAACTTGTGAGTTGTTGTCTTGCTTATTATGATATGTTTAACTCTTATTCATTCTTGTGATCTTATTCCTTAATGTTAGGGTTATAGTAACTCATGATTCTAAGTGTGTTGGGATAAGTTTTACATGTTAAGATAGTAAGCATGTTTGGTTGGTAAATATGATTTACTTGACTTTTCATTAAGCCCAAAAGGGGGTAAAATAGCATATTTTAATAAAAAGTCCCCTTTTAGCATATTTTACTTTTGTATGTGAATCAGATCTCATACTTAGTACATGTGGTGTACTAACCCCATTTTCTTCCCTTGTCTCAAACATTTTAGGTTCCGGTCGTTGAAGAGTTTGGAAGGCGATATTGTTGAAGGCTTGGAATCTTCCTTTCATCCAAGTAGGGTTGGTCCTCAACATTCGAGGGCAATGCCATCTTCTAGATTTTGACTTTGTAATGAGCTTATTGACTCTATCATTATTTTCCTTGTTATTTGAATATTGTACTTCCGTATGACCTATACATGGTCTTGTTGACTTGATGTAAGGGTTATGCCCATACTGTGACATTCGTTTAGATGGTATGAGATGAGACAATCATTGAGAGTATTTTTACATTTTTATATATATATGGGCAATAAAAATAGAAGGCTATGTAACATTCCTATATGAAGGGTCTATGTATACTCGATACGAATATATATTGTGTGTATGTAGAGATCAATGTAAACCTCCGAGTAGAGAAAGTAAAAGTTTTAAATTTTTCCGAATTTTCAACCTATGAATGTAATGACATGAACTAAGAGGCTATTCTTAGTCCTTAAAAAATGACGACGACGGTTACGTCTAGGGGGTAAACCCGAATGTGACAGATAAATTGTTTTATGTGCTATTATGAGTAGTATATATGTCTATATAATGTATGTGAACTATATTGAGTTTATATGTGTCAACGTTTTTGAAGTTTACTAAATAGACATGATCCATGATTTCTAACTAAATGTCCTTTTTAAATGCATAGTTTGCATGGTTGCCATACTTAGTGCATGTTTTTACTAATACCATTATTCTTCATCTTTTTACACCAAGTTTAGGTGGTGATGTCTAGATGATGTCTCCTAGGTGAAGATCATGGATAGTTTTATCATGTTCAAGAAGAGGGATCCATATGATTCAAGGGTTGCCATATCAAAATGTTCTTTAAGTTGATGTATTAACTTAGACCTATATATTATGTAGTTAGGGGTCGTGTCCCTATTCTTTTCTATTGAGATGTGTCTTAAGATGGAAAAGAGACTTAAAGTCTATATATGTACTTATGATTTAATATATATATATATATATATATATATC